>NW_027202573.1:0-202555 GCF_024711535.1 Dipodomys merriami | reverse complement strand
TTGGGTTAGAGTTAGGTTAAGGGGCAGGGTTAGGCAGAGTTTTTGGGTTAGAGTTAGTGTTATGGTTAGGGTGAGGGTTAGGGTTTGGGTTAGGGTTATTGTTAGTGTTATGGTTAGGGTTAAGTTTGTGGTGAGGGCGAGGCTGAGGGTGGGAGTTATGTTTAGTGTTAGGTTTAGAGTGAGGTTTAGGGTTAGGGTTAGGGTACGGGTTAGGGTGAGTGTGAGGTTTAGGGTTAGATTTAGGGTTTGGGTTAGGATTACCGTTAGGGTGAGGGTTAGGGTGAAGGCTAGGGTGTCGTTGAGGGTTATGGTAAGTGTTAGGGTTAAGGTTAGGGTGAGGGTTAGGTTGAGGTTAAGGGTTAGGGTTAGGGTTAGTGTTAGGATTAGGGTTAGGGTGAGGGTTAGTGTGAGGGTTAGGCTTAGGATTAGGCTTAGGCTTAGGGTAAGGCTGAGAGTGAGTGTGGGGGTGTGGATTAGGGTTAGGGTGATTGTTAGGTTTAGGCTTAGGGTGAGGGTTAGGATGAGAGTTAGGGTTAGGATTAGGATTAAGGTGAGGGCTTGGGTGAGGGTGAGGGTTAGGGTAAGTGTTAGGCTTAGGCTTAGGCTGAGAATGAGGTTGAGGGTGAGGGTTAGGGTTAAGGTGAGATTTAGTGTTAGGGTTACGGTTAGAGTTAGGATTCGGGTGAGGGTGAGGTTCAGGGGTAGAGTTAGGGTTAGGGTGAGTGTTAGGCTTAGGGTGACAGTTAAGGTGGGAGTGATGGTAAGGTAAAGGTGAGGGTTAGGCTGAGTGTGAGGGTTATTGAATGGGTTAGCGTTAGTGTTACGGGGAGGGATAGGATTAGGCTGAGTGTGAGGGTGAGGGTTAGATTGAGGATTAGTGTTAGGGTTCGTGTGAGGTTTAGGGTGAGGATGAGGGTTAGGGTTAGGGTAAGGCCTAAGGTGAGGATGAGGGTTACGGTTAGTGTTAGGGTGCAGTTTAGGGTTAGGGTTAGGGTTTGGATTAATGTTAGAGTTAGGCTTAAGGTGAGGGTTAGGGTGAGGTGAGGTTTAGGGTTAAGGTTAGGATTAGGATTAGGTTTAGGGTTAGGGTAAGTGTGACTTTTAGGGTTAGGGGTAGGGTTAGGCTTAGGGTGATGGTGAGGGTGAGGGTTATTGTTAGGGTGAGGGTTAGGCTTAGGCTTAGGGTGAGAGATAGGGTTCCGGTTATGTTTAGGTTTAGAATGAGTATTGGGTAAGGGTTACAGTGAGGGTGAGGGTTAGTGTTAGGTTGAGGTTTTGGGTTAGGGTTTGGTTTAGGGTGAGGGTGAGGGTGAGGGTAAGGGTTAGGGTTAGTTTTAGGGTAAGGGTTAGGATGAGGGTTAGGGTTAGGATTAGGGTTAGGGTTAGGGTGGGGGTTAGGGTTAAAGTTATTGTTAGGGTTAGGGTTAGAGTTAAGGTTAGGGTGAGGGTGAGGGTGAGGGTTAGGTTTAGGGTGAGGTGTACGGTGAGGTTTAGGGTTAGGGTTATGGTTAGAGTTAGCGTGAGGGTGAGGTTTAGGGGTAGAGTTAGGGTTAGGGGGAGGGTAAGAGTCAGGTTTAGGTTTAGGGTTTGGGTGAGGATGAGGGTTAGGTTGAGTTTTAGGGATATGGTTAGGTTTAGGATTAGGTATCATGTGAGGGTGAGTGTGAGGGTTAGGGTGATGGTTAGGCTTAGGGTGAGGGTTAGGCTGAGGGTGAGGGTGGGGGTGACGATTAGGGTTAGGGGGATAGTAAGGGTTAGGGTTAGTATTATTGTTAGGGTTAGAATTAGAGTTACTGTGAGGGTGAGGTTGGCGGTGAGGGTTAGGGTTAGGGTTAGGGTGGGGTTTAGGTTTAGGGTTAGTGTTAGGTTAGTGTGAGGTTGAGGGTTAGGTTGAGGTTTAGGGTTAGGGTTAGGGTTATTGTGAGGGTTAGGGTTAGGGTTAGAGTTAGTGTTAGGGTTACGGTAAGTGTTAGGGTGAGGGTTTGGGTTAGGGTGAGGGTTCTGTTTAGGGTGAGTGTTAGAGTTAGGTTTATTGTTAGGGTTAGGGTTAGGGTTAAGGTTACGTTGAGGGTGAGGATTAGGGTTGGGGTTAGGATGAGGTTTAGGTTTAGGGTTAGTGTTACAATTAGGGTTAGGGTGAGAGTGAGGTTTAAGGTTAGAGTTAGGGTTAGTGTTAGGGTTAGAGTGAGGGCTAGGGTGAGGGTTAGGGTTAGGGTGAGGGTGAGGGTTAGGATGAGGTTTAGGGTTAGGATTAGGGTTAGGGTTAGGGCTAGGGTAAGGGTTAGGGTTAGGGTTAGGGTTTGGGTTAGGGTGAGGTTGAGGCTGAGGATTAGGGTTTGGTTAAGGGTTAGGGTTAGGGTTAGTTTTAGGGTTAGGTTTAGGGTTAGGGTTAGGTTTAGCGTTAGGTTTTGGCTGAGGTTGAGGGTGGTGGTGAGGATTAGGGTTAGGTTTACGGTTCTGGTTATTGTTAGTGTTATGGTTAGGGTTAATTTTGCAGTGAGGTTGAGTTTGAGGTTGAGTGTTATGGTTAGACATTGGGTTATGGTTAGGGTTAGTGTTATTGTTAGGGTTAGGTTTACAGTTACGGTGAGCTTGAGGGTGAGGGTGAGAGTTAGTGTTAGGATGAGGTTTAGGGTGAGATTTGGGGTTAGGTTTAGGGTTAGGGTTAGGGTGAGTGTGAGGTTTAGGGTTAGAGTTAGTTTTAGGGGGAGGGTTAGGGTGAAGTTCAGGGTTAGGGTTAGTGTTAGGGTTAGGGAGAGCGGCAGGGTTAGGATGTGGTTTAGGGATAGGTTTAGGGTTAGGATTAGGGTTAGGGTGTGGGTGAGTGTAAGGGTTAGGGTGTAAGGGTTAGGCTTAAGCTTAGGGTTAGGCTGAGAGTGAGGATGAGGGTGAGATTTAGGGTTAAAATTAGGGTGGGGTTTAGGGTTAGGGTTAGGGTTAGGGTTTGGGTGAGGGTGAGGTTTCAGTTTAGATATAGGGTTAGGGGGGTGGTTAGGGTGAGGGTTATGGTTAGGGTTAGTTTTAGGGTTAGGGTGAGGGTGAGGGTTAGGTTTAGGGTTAGGATTAGGTTTAGGGTGAGGGTGAACGTGTGTGTTAGGTTTAGGTTTAGGGTTAGGCTTAGGATTAGGCTGAGGGTGAATTTGAGGTTGAGGGTTAGGGTTAGGGTGAGGGTTAGTGTTCGGGTTAAGTTTAGGGTTAGGGTGAGGGTTGGGGTAAGGGTTATGGTGAGGGCGAGGGTTAGCGTTAGGTTGAGTGTTAGGGTTAGGGTTAGGGTGCGTGTGAGGGTGAGGGTTAGGGTTAGGGTGAGGGTTAGGATGAGTGTTAGGGTTAGAGTTAGAATTAGGTTGAGTCTGAGGGTGAGGGTTAGGGTGAGGGTTAGTGTTAGATTTAGGGTTAGGGTGAGGGTGAATGTGAGGGTGAAGGTTAGGGTTAGGGTTAGGGCGAGGTTTCGGGTTAGTGTTATGATTAGGGTTAGGATGAGGGTGAGGTTTAGGGGTAGAGTTAGGGTTAGGGTGAGGGTTAGGGTGAGGGTTAGGGTGAGGGTTAGGGTTAGGGTGAGGGTTAGGGAGGGGGTGATGTGGAGGGTAATTGTGAGGTTTAGGCTGAGTGTGAGTTTTACCATAAGGGTGATGGTTAGGGTGAGGATGAGGGTTAAGTTTAGCGTGAGTGTTAGGGTGAGGGTGAAGGTTAGGGTTAGGGTGAGGGTTAGGGTTAGGTTTAGGGAGAAAGATAGGGTTTGGGTTAAATTTAGGGTTAGGGTTAGGGTTCGGGTGAGGGCTAGGGTTAGTATGAGGGTTAGGATAAGGATTAGGGTTATGATTAATGTTAGGGTGTGGGCTAGGGTGATGGTGATTTTTAGGGTTAGTGTTTGGGTGAGGTTTAGTGTTAGGGTTAGGGTTAGGGTGAGTGTTAGGATGAGAGTTAGTGTTACCATGACGTTAGGGTTAGGGTTATGGTGAGGGTGAGGGTTAGAATTAGGTGTAGGGTGAGGGTGAGTGTTAGGATTAGGGTTAGTGTTAATTTAGGTTTAGGATTAGTGTTATTGTTAGGGTTAGGGTTAGACTTACAGTGAGGGTGAGGGTGAGGGTGAGGGTTAGGGTTAGGGTGAGGGTTAGGATTGGGGTTATGGGGAGGGTTATGATGAGGGTTAGGTTTAGGATTAGGTTTAGGGTGAGGGTTATGCTTACGGAAGGGTGAGGGTTAGGGTTAGGGTTAGGATTAGGGTTAGGGTTAGGGTTATTGTTAGGGTTAGGGTTAGGGTTATGGTTACGGTGAGGGTGAGGGTTAGGGTTAAGTTTAGGGTGAGGTTTTTAGTGTTAGGGTTAGGGTTAGAGTTAGGGTTAGGGTGATGGTGATGTTTAGGGGTAGAGTTAGGTTTACAGTGCGGGTCAACATGAGGGTTAGGGTTACGGTGAGGGTTAAGGTGGGGGTGATGGTAAGGGTAAAGATGAGGATTAGGCCTAGGGTGAGGGTTATGGTAAGGGTGAGGGTTACGGTTAGGGTGAGGATGAGAGTTAGGGTTAGGGTGAGTGCTAGGGTGAGGGTGAGGACTAGGTTTAGTGTTAGGGTGAGGTTAGGGTTAGTGAGGGGTATGGTTAGGTTAAGGATAGGGTTAGGTTCAGGTTTAGTGTTAGGGTTAGGTTTAGGGTCAGGGGAGGGTTAAGGTTATGGTTAGGGTTATTGTTAGGGTTAGGGTTAGGATGAGGTTTAGGTTTAGGGTCCGGGCTAGAGTTAGGCTTAGGGTAAGGGTGAGGTTTAGGGTTAGAGTTAGCGTTAGTGTTAGGGTTAGGGTTAGCAAGAGGGTTCGGTTTAGGGTTAGGCTTAGGCTTTGGTTTAGTCTTAGGCCCAGCATGTGGGTGAGGGTTAGGGTTAGGGTTACGGTGAGGGTAATCGATACGGAAGGGTGAGGGTTTGGGTTAGGGTGAGGGTTAGGGTTAGAATTAGGGTTAGGGTGAGGGTGAGGGTTAGGATTAAGGTTAGGGTTAGGGTTATTGTTAGGGTTATGGTTAGGGTTACGGTGAGGGTGACGGTTAGGGTTAAGTTTATGGTGAGGTTTTTAGTGTTAGTGTTAGTGTTAGGGTTAGGGTTAGGGTGAGGTTTCAGGGTAGAGTTAGGGTTAGGGTTATGGTTAGGGTGAGGGTTAGGGTTAGGGTGAGGGTTAAGGTGGGGTGACGGTAAGGGTAAAGATGAGGGTTAGGCCTAGGGTGAGGGTTATGGTAAGGGTGAGGGTTAGGGTTAGGGTTAGGATTAGGGTGAGAGTCAGTGTTCAGGTTAAGTTTAGGGTTAGGGTGAGGTTTAGGGTGAGGATGAGGGTTAGAGTTAGGGTGAGGACTAGGGTGAGAGGGAGGATTAGGATTAGTGTTAGGGTGAGGTTAGGGTTAGGGTGAGGGTTATGGTTATGGTTATGGTTATGGTTAGGGTTAGGTTTAGTGATAGGGTTAGGGGTAGGATTAGGGTAGGGTTAAGGTTAGGGTTAGGGTTATTGTTAGGGTTAGGGTTAGGATGAGGTTTAGGTTTAGAGTTAGGTTTAGTGTTAGGGTTAGGGTAATGGTGAGGTTTAGGGTTAGAGTTAGGTTTAGTGTTAGGGTTAGGGTTAGGGTGAGGTTTAGGGTCAGGGTTAGGCTTCGGCTTTGGTTTAGGCTTAGGCCCAGCATGTGTGTGAGGGTTAGGGTGTGGTTTAGGGTGAGGATTAATGTTAGGGTTCAGGTGAGGTTTAGGATGATTTTTAGGGTTAGGATTAGAGTTACGGTGAGGGCAAGGGATAGGGTTAGGATGATTATTCGGGTTAGGGATAGGGTTAGATTTAGGATTAGGGTTAGTGTGAGGGTTAGGGTTAGCATTAGGGTTAGGCTTAGGGTTAAGGTGAGGGTTAGGGTTAGGGTTTGGTTAGGGTGAGGGTGAGGCTGAGGAGTAGGGTTAGGTTGAGGTTTAGGTTTAGGGTTAGGTTTAGGGTTAGTTTTAGTGTTATGTTTAGTGTTAAGGTTAAGTTTAGGGTTAGGATTAGTGTTATTGTTAGGGTTAGGGTTACAGTTAAGGTGAGGTTGAGGGTGAGGGTGAGGTTTAGGTTTAGGGTGAAGTTTAGGTTTAGGGTAATGGTTAGGGTTAGGGTGAGGTTTAGGGTTAGAGTTAGATTGAGGGGGGAGGGTTAGGGTGAAATTGAGGGCTAGGTTTAGTGTTAGGGTTAGGGTGAGGGTGAGGTATAATTTGAGGTTTAAGGATAGGGGTAGGTTTAGGATTAGTGTTAGGGGGATGGTGAGTGTGAGGGTTAGGGTGAGGGTTAGGCTTAGGCTCAGGTTTAGGCTGAGGGTGACGGTGGGGGTAAGTATTAAAGTTAGGGTGATGATTAGGGTTAGGGTTAGTGCTGTTCTTAGGTTTAGGGTTAGAGTTACAGTGAGGTTGAGGTTGGGAGTGAGGGTTAGCGTTAGGGTTAGGGTGGGGTTTAGGGTTAGGCTTAGTGTTAGGGTTAGGGTGAGGTTTAGGGTTAGATATAGGGTTAGGGTGAGGGTTATGGTGATGGTTAGGGTTAGGGTTAGTGTTAGGGTTAGGGTGAGGGTAAGGGTTAGGTTTAGGTTTAGGGTTAGGCTTAGTTTTAGGCTGAGGGTGATGGTGAGGGTGAGGGTTAGGGTTAGGGTGAGGGTTAGGGTAAGGGTTATGGGGAGGGTTATGATGAGGGTTAGGGTTAGGATTAGGGTTAGGTTGAGGGTTAGGATTACGGAAGGGGGAGGGTTAGGTTTAGGGTGAGGGTTAGGGTTAGGATTAGGGTTAGGGTGAGGGTGAGGTTTAGTATTAGGTTGAGGGTTAGTGTTATTTTTAAGGTTAGTGTTAGGGTGATGGTTACGGTGAGGGTGAGGGTTAGGGTTAAGCTTAGGGTGAGGTTTATAGTGTTAGGGTTAGGGTTAGAGTTAGGGTTAGGGCGAGGGTGAGGTTTAGGGGTAGAGTTAGGGTTAGGGTGAGTGTTAGGATGAGGTTTAGGTTTAGGGTGAGGGTTAAGGTGGGGGTGACTGTAAGGGTCAAGATGAGGGTTAGGCCTAGGTTGAGCGTTATGGTAAGGGAGAGGGTTAGGGTTAGGGTGAGGGTTAGGGTGAGAGTTATTGTTCAGGGTAAGTTTAGGGTTAGGATGAGGTTTAGGGTGAGGGTGTGAGTTAGGGTTAGGGTTAGGGCCAGTGTGAGTGTGAGGATTGGGGTTAGTGTTAGGGTGAGGTTAGGGCTAGGGTGAGGGTTATGGTTATGTTTATGGTTAGCGTTAGGTTTCGGTTTAGTGTTAGGGTTAGGGGTAGCGTTAGGGTAGGGTTAAGGTTAGGGTTAGCGTTATTGTTAGGGTTAGGGTTAGGATGACGTTTAGGTTTAGGGTTAGGGTTAGAGTTAGGGTTAGGGCAAGGGTGAGGTTTAGGGTTAGAGTTAGGGTTAGTGTTAGGGTTAGGGCTAGGGTGAGGGTTAGGGTTAGGTTTAGGCTTAGGCTTTGGTTTAGGCTTAGGCCCAGTTTGTGGGTGAGGGTAAGGTTTAGGTTTAGGGTGAGGGTTAGGGTTAGGTCGAGGGTTAGTATTATTGGTAGGTTTAGTTTTAGATTTGCGGTGAGGTTGAGGCTGAGGTTTAGGGTTAAGGTTAGGGTGAGGTTTTTAGTGTTAGGGTTAGTGTTAGAGGTAAGGTTAGGGTGAGGGTGAGGTTTAGGGGTAGAGTTAGGGTTAGGGTGAGGTTTAGTGTGAGGGTTAGGGTTAGGGTGAATGTTAGGGTTAGGGGTAGGGTGAGAGTGAAGGATAGATTGAGGATTAGTGTTCGGTTAGTGTGAGGTTTAGGGTGAGGATGAGGGTCAGGGTTAGGGTGAGGGTTAGGTTTAGGATTAGGGTGAGGTTTAGGGTTAGGGTGATGGTTAGTGTTAGTGTGAGTGTTTGTGTTAGGATTAGGGTTAGTGTTAGGGTGAGTGTAAGTGTTAGGGTGAGGGTTTGTGTGAGGATGAGGGTTATGGTAAGGGTGAGGGTTAGGATTAGTGTTAGGGTTACTGTTAGGGTTAGGGTTAGAATTTGGGTTGCATTGAGGATGAGGGTGAGGGTTAGGGTTAGTGTTACTGTGAGGTTTAGGGCTTGGGTTAGGGTAGAGTTAGGTTTAGGGTGAGGGTGAAGTTTAGGGTTAGACTTAGGGTTATGGTGAGGGTTAGGATGAGGGTTAGGTTTAGGGTTAGTTTTATGGTTTGGTTAGTGTTAGGCTTGGGCTTAGGACGAGCATGTGGGTGAGGGTTAGGGTTAGGGTTAGGGTGAAGGTTAGGTTTAGGGTTATGGTGAATGTTTGGATGATGTTTATCGTTAGGATTATGTTTAGGGTGAAGGCTAGTGTGAGGCTTTGGGTGAGGGTTAGTGTTAGGTATAGTATTAGGTTTAGGATTAGGGTTAGGGTGAGTGTGAGTGTGAGGGTTAGGGTTAGGGTTTGGCTTAGGTTTAGGGTTACCGTTATGGTTATGGTTAGGGTTAGGGTGAGAGTAAGGCTGAGGATTAGGGTTAGGTTTAGGGTTACGGTTAGGGTTAGTGATATTGTTAGGGTTAGGGTTAGAGTTACGGTGAGGGGGAGGGTGAGGGTTAGGATTAGGATTAGATTGGGGTTTAGGGTTAGGGTTAGGGTTAGTGTTAGTGTGAGGGTGAGGTTTAGGGTTAGATATAGGGTTAGGAGGAGGGTTAGCGTGAGGGTTATGGTGAGGGTCAGTGTTAGGGTTTGTGTTAGGGGGAGGGGGAGGCTGAGGATTAGTGTTAGGTTTAGGGTTTGGTTTAGGGTTACAGTTTGTGTTAGGTTTAGGGTTAGGGTTAGGGTTACGGTGAGGGTTAGGATTTGGGTTAGGGTTAAGTTAGGGTCAGGCTGAGGGTGAAGGTGGGGGTGAGGATTAGGTTTATGGTTATGGTTAGGGTTAGGGTTATTGTTAGTGTTATGTTTAGGGTTAAGTTTGCAGTGATGGTGAGGCTGAGGGTGAGGGTTTGGTTAGGGTTAGGGTGAGGGTTAGGGTTACTGTTATTTTTAGGGTTACGGTTAGAATTACAGTGTGGTTAAGTTTGAGGGTGAGGGTTAGGGTTAGGGTTAGAATGAGGTTTAGGATTATGTTTAGGGTTAGGGTGAGGGTGAGGGTGAGGGTGAGGTTTAGGGTTAGATTTAGGGTTTGGGGTAGGGTTAGGGTGAGGTTTAGCGTTAGGGTTAGAGTTAGGGTGAGGGTGAGGTTTAGGTTGAGGTTTAGCGATAGGGCTACATTTAGGTTTAGGCTTTGGGTGAGCGTGAGTGTGTGGGTTAGGTGGAGAGTTAGGCTTAGTCTTAGGGTTAGGCTGAGTGTCAGGATGGGGTTGAGGATTAGGGTTAGGGTGATGTTTAGGGTTAGGGTTAGTGTTATTGTTAGGGTAAGGGTTAGAGTTACAGTGAGGGTGAGGGTGCTGGTGAGAGTTAGGGTTAGGGTGGGGTTAGGGTTAGGGTTAGAGTTAAGGTGAGGGTGAGGGTTAGGGTTAGTACTAGCGTTAAGGTTAGAGTAAGTTGTAGGCTTAGGTTTTGAGTTAGGGTTAGAGTTACTGTGAGGGTGAGGGTGCGATTGAGTGTGAGGGTTAGGGTTAGGTTTAGATTTATGGTTAGGGTTAGGGTGAGGGCTAGGGAGAGGTTTAGGGTTAGAGTTAGGGTTAGGTTTCGGGGTAGGGTTAGATTTAGGGTTAGGGTGAGTGTGAGGTTTAGGGTTAGATTTAGTGTTAGGGTGAGGATGAGGGTGAGGTTTAGGGTTAGGGTTAGTGTGAGGCTGAGGTTTAGGATTAGGATTAGGGTGAGGTTTAGGGTGAGGGTGAGGTTTAGGGTTAGGGTTAGGCTTAGGGTTAGGGTTAAGGTGAGTGGAGGGTTATGTTTAGGGTTAGGGTTAGGGTTAGTGTTAGGGTTAGGGTTAGGATTAGGGTTAGGTTTAGGGTGAGTGTGAGGGTTAGGGATAGGGTTAGGGTGAGGGTTAGGGTTAGGGTTAGGGTGAGAGTTATGGTTCAGTTATGTTTAGGTTTATGGTGAGGATTAGGGTTAGGATTAGTTTTAGGGTGGGAGCTAGGGGGATGGTGAGGGTTATGGTTAGTTTTAGGGTAAGGTTTACGGTTAGGATTAGGGTTCGGGTGAGGGTTAGGATGAGGGTTAGTGTTACAGTGAGGGTGAGGGTTAGGCTTAGGTTGAGGTTTAGGGTAAGGCTTAGGCTTAGGGTCAGGCTGAGCATGAGGTTGAGAGTGAGGGTTAGTGTTAGGGTGCTGTGTAGGTTTTAGGTTAAGGTGATTGTAAGGATGAGATTTAGGGTTAGGGTGAGGTTTAGGGTAATTATGATGGTAAGAGTAATGGTGAGGTTTAGGCTGAGGTTGAGGTTTAAGAGAAGGGTGAGGGTTAGGGTAAAGTTTAGGGTTAGGGTTAGGGTGAGGGTTAGATTGAGGATTCGGTTTAGGGTTAGTTTGAGGTTTAGGGTGAGGATGAGGGTTAGGGTTAGGGTGAGGGTGAGCATTAGAATTAAGTTTAGGGTGAGGGCTAGGGTGAGGTTGAGGGTTAGGGTTAGGGTTAGGCTGAGGGTTAGGGTGATTGTTAGGGTGAGTTTTAGGGTTAGTGGTAGGGTTAGGTTTAGGGTTAGGGTTAGGGATAGGGTCAGGGTTATGGTGAGGCTTAGTGTTAGGGATAGGGTTAGGCTTAGGGTTAGGCTGAATGTGAGGGTGGGGGTGAGTATTAGCGTTAGGGTTAGTTTTAGGGTTATCGTTAGTGCTATGGTTAGGGTTAAGTTTGCCGTGAGGTTGAGGCTGAGTGTGAGAGTTATGGTGAGGGTTAGGGTTAGGTTTTAATGTTATTGTTAGGGTTAGGGTTAGAGTTATGTTTAGGTTGAGGGTGAGGGTGAGGGTTAGGGTTAAGTTGAGGTTTAGGGTTAGGGTTAGGTTTAGGGTGAGGGTAAGGGTAAGGGTTAGGGTATGGATGTGGTTTAGGTTTGAGTTAGGGTTAGGGGGAGTGTTAGGGTGAGGTTTAAGTTTTGGGGTAGTGTTAAGGTTAGGGTGAGGGTGAGGGTGAGTGTTAGGTTGAGGTTTAGGGTTAGGGTTAGGTTTAGTGTTAGGGTTAGGGTGAGGGTTAGGGTGAGGGTTAGGCTTAGACTTTGGGTTAGGCTGAGAGTGAGGGTTGGGGTGAGGATAGGGGTTAGGTTGATGGTTAGGGTTAGTGTTAGTGTTATTTTTAGGGTTAGGGTTAGGGTTATGGTGAAGGTGAGGGTGCAGGTGAGGTTTCGGGTTACGGTTAATGTGGGCTTTAATGTTAGTGTTAGGGTGAGGGTGAGGGTTAGATTGAGGATTAGTGTTAGGGTTACTTTGAGTTTTACCGTGAGGATTAGTGTTGGGGTTAGGGTTAGTGCTAGGGTTAGGTTGAGGTTTAGGGTTAGTGTTAGTGTGAGGCTTAGGGTTCGGGTTACGGTTAGTGTTAAGGTGAGGGTAAGTGTTAGGGTGAGGGTTAGGTTTAGGGTGAGGGTAATGGTTAGGGTGAGGGTTAGGTTTAGGGTGAGGGTAATGGTTAGGGTGAGGGTTAGGTTTAGGGTTTTTGTTAGGATTATGGTTAGGGTTACGGTTACTGTGAGGGTGAGTGTTAGGGATAGGGTTAGGATTAGTATTAGGGTTAGTGTTAGGGTAAGGGTAAGTGTTAGGGTGAGGGATAGGGTTAGGGTGAGGTTTATGATTAGGGTGAGGGTCAGGGTTAGGGTTAGGGTTACATTGAGCGTTAGGGTTAGGGTTAGGTTGAGGGTTAGTGTTAGGGTTAGGGTTAGGGTGAGTTTAGGGTTAGGGTTATTGTGAGGGTTAGTGTTAGGGTTAAGATTAGGGGTAGGGTGAGGGTAAGTGTTAGGGTGAGCTTTAGGGTTAGGGTGAGGATTATGGTTAGGGTGAGTTAGGGTTATTGTTAGGGGTAGGTTTAGGGTTAGAGTTAGGGTTAGGGTGAGGGTGATATTAAGGGTTAGAGTTAGGGTGAGTGTTAGGATTAGGGTGAGGTTTAGGGTTAGGGTTAGGCTTAGGCTTAGGCCGAGCATGAGGGTGAGGTTTAGGGTGCGGGTTAGGGTTGGGGTTAGGCTTATGGTTAGTGTCAGGTTTGGATGAGGTTTAGGGTTAGGGTGAGGGCTAGGGTAAGGGTTAGGGTGAGGGTTAAAGTTAGGGATAGGGTTAGGTTTAGGATTAGGGTTAGGGTGAGGGTGATTGTGAGGCATAAGGTTAGGGTTAGGATTAGGCTTAGAGTTAGGGTGAGGGTTAGGGTTAGAGTTTGGGTTAGGGTGCAGGTGAGACTGAGGATTAGGTTTAGGTTTAGGGTTAGATTTAGGGTTAGGTTTATGGTTAGTGTCAGTGTTAGGTTTAGGGTTACAGTGAGGGTTAGGGTAAGGGTTAAGTTTAGGCTTAGGGTTAGGCTGAGGGTGTCTGTGGGGGAGAGAATTAGAGCTAGGGTTAGGCTTAGGCTTAGGGTTAGGTTTATTGTTAGTGCTATGGTTAGGTTTAAGTTTGCAGTGAGGGTGAGGCTGAGGGAAAGGGTGAGGGTTAGGGTTAGAGTTAGGGTTAGTGTTATTGTTAGGGTTAGGGCTAGAGTTACGTTGAGGTTGAGGGTGAGGGTGAATGTTAGGGTTAGGGTGAGTTTTAGGGTTACGGTTAGCGTTAGGGCAAGGGTGAGTTTTAGGGTGAGGGTGAGGTTTAATGTTAGGGTTAGGGTGAGAGTTAGGGTAGGGTTAGGGTGAGAGAAAGATTCAAGTTAAGTTTAAGGTTAGAGTGTGGGTTAGGGTAAGGGTTACGGTGAGGTTGAGGGTTAGGGTCAGTTTGAGATTTAGGGTTAAGATTAGATTTAGTGTTAGGGTGAGGGTTAGGGTAAGGTTTACGGTGAGGGTGAGGTTAGGTTTAGGGTTAGAGTTAGGATTTATGTTAGGGTGAGGGCTAGGGTGAGGCTGAGGGTTAGGGTAAAGGTTTGGCTTAGGCTTAGGTTTAAGCTGAGCGTGAGGTTGAGGGTGATGGTTAGGGTTAGGGTTAGTGTGAGGTTTAGTGTTAGGGTTAGGGTTAGAGTTAGCATTAGGGTGAGGTTTAGGGGTAGAGTTAGTGTTAGGGTGAGGTTAGGCTTAGGGTGAGGGTTGGGTTGTGGGTGACTGTAAGGGTAAGGTGAGGGTTAGGCTGAGGGTGAGGGTCACGGTAATGGTGAGAGTTAGGGTTAGGGTTAGGGTTAGGGTGAGGGTGAGGTTTAGATTGATGATTAGTGTTAGCTTTAGTGTGAGGTTTACCGTGAGGATGAGTATTAGGTTTAGGGCTAGGGTTAGGTTGAGGTTTAGGGTTAGTGTTAGCGTGAGGTTTAGGGTTAGGGTGATTGTTAGATTT
This sequence comes from Dipodomys merriami, assembly GCF_024711535.1. Classification (NCBI taxonomy): domain Eukaryota; kingdom Metazoa; phylum Chordata; class Mammalia; order Rodentia; family Heteromyidae; genus Dipodomys; species Dipodomys merriami. Next base: position 189,218 of record NW_027202573.1, on the reverse strand, counting down.
AGTGTGAGGCTTAGTGTTCGGGTTAAGGTTAGTGTTAAGGTGAGAGTAAGTGTTAGTGTGAGGGTTAGGTTTAGGGTGAGGGTAATGATTAGGGTGAGGTTTAGGGTTAGGGTTAGGGTTTTTGTTAGGTTTAGGGTTAGGGTTGTTGTTAGTGTTAGGGTTAGGGTTCCGGTTAAGTTGAGGGTGAGGGTTAGGATTAGAGTTAGTGTTAGGGTGAGGGTAAGTGTTAGGGTGAGTGATAGGGTTAGAGTGAGGGTTATGGTAAGGGTGAGGGTCAAGGTTAGGTTTAGGGTTACTTTGAGAGTGAGGGTTAGGGTTATGTTGAGGTTTAGGGTTAGGGTTAAGGTTAGGGTGAGTTTAGGGTTAGGGTTTTTGTGAGGGTTAGTGTTAGGGTTAAGATTAGGGGTCGGATGAGGGTAAGTGTTAGGGTGAGGTTTAGGGTTAGGGTGAGGATTATGGTTAGGTTGAGGGTTAGGGTTATTGTTAGGGTTAGAGTTAGGTTTCGATTTAGGGTTAAGGTGAGGGTGAGATTTAGGGTTAGAGTGAGGTTTAGTTTTAGGGTTATTGTTAGGGTGAGGGTTAGGGTTAGGTTTAGGCTTAGGCTTAGGCTTAGGCCGAGCATGAGGGTGAGGGTTAGGGTTCGCGTTAGGGTTATGGTTAGTGTCAGGTTTAGGATGAGGTTTAGGGTTAAGTTTAGGGTTAGGGTGAGGGCTAGGCTGAGGGTTAGGGTTAAGGATTGGGTTAGGTTTAGGGTTACGGTTAGGGTGAGGGTGAGTGTGAGGCTTAGGGTTAGGGTTAGGTTTAGGCTTAGAGTTAGGGTGAGGGTTTTGGTTAGGGTTTGGGTTAGGGTTAGGGTTAGGCTTACGGTGAGGGTCAGGGTTAGGTTAGGGTTAGTCTTAGGATTAGGCATATTGTTAGTGTTATGGTTAGGTTTAAGTTTGCAGTGAGGGTGAGGCTGAGGGTGAGGGTGAGATTTAGGGTTAGGGTTAGGGTTAGTGTTATTGTTAGGGTTAGGGCTAGAGTTACGGTGAGGTTGAGGGTGAGGTTGAAGGTTAGGGTTAGGGTGAGTTTTAGGGTTAGGGTTAGTGTTAGGGTGAGGGTGAGGTTTAGGGTTAGAGTTAGGCTTAGGGTTAGGGTTAGGGTTAGGGTGAGGTTTCAGGTTAGGGTTAGGTTTGGGGTTATGGTAAAGGTGAGGTTTATGGTTAGAATTAGGGTGAGGGTGAGGCTGAGGGTGAGGGTTAGGGTTAGGGTTAGTGTTAGCTTTAGGGTTAGGGTTAGGGTGAGATTTAGGGTGAGGGTGAGGGTTAGAGTTAAGGTTAGGATTAGGATTAGTGTCAGGGTTAGGGTGAGTGTGAGGTCTAGGGTTAGTGTTAGGATTAGGGTTAGGCTTAGGTTTAGTCTGAGGGTGAGGTTGAGTGTGAGGGTTAAGGTTAGGGTGAGGGTGAGGGTTAGGGTTAGGCTTAGGCTTAGGGTTAGGGTGAGGGAGAGGGCGAGTGTGAGGGTTAGCTTTAGGTTGAGGGTTAGGGTTAGGGTTAGCTTGAGAGTTAGGGTTCAAGTTATGTTTAGGGTTAGGGTTAGGGTTAGGGTGAGGGTTAGGATTAGAGTTAGGGTGAGGGTTAGGATTAGGATTACGGTTACAATTAGGGTTAGGATGAGGGCTAGGGTGAGGGTGAGGATTAGGGTTAGTGTTAGGATAAGGTTTAAGGTTAAGTTGAGGTTTAGAGTGAGGGTTAGTATTAGGGTTAAGGTTACGGTGAGGGTGAAGTTTAGGGTTAGGGTGAGGGTTAGGGTTAGGATTAGGGTTATGGTGAGGGTGAGTTTTAGCATTAGGGTTAGGGTTAGGGTTAGGTTTAGGGTTAGGATTAGTGTTATTGTTAGGGTTAGGATTAGAGTTAAGGTGAGGGTGAGGGTGGGGGTGAGGGTGAGGGTTAGTTTCAGGGTTAGGGTGAGGTTTCAGTTTAGGGTTTGGATTAGGGTTAGGGTGAGTGTGAGGTTTAGGGTTAGGTTTCGGGTTAGTTGGAGCGTTGGGTCGAGGGTTAGGGTTAGTTTTAGGGTTAAAGTTAGGGTGAGGCTTAGGTTGAGTTTTAGGGTTAATTTTAGATTTACGGTTAAGATTAGGGTTAGGCTGAGGGTGAGTGTTAGTGTTAGGGTTAGGCTTAGGCTTAGGGTTAGGCTGAGGGTGAGGGTGGGTTGAGGATTAGAGTTAGGGTGATGGTTAGGGCTAGGATTAGGGTGAGGGTTAGGATGACGTTTAGCGTTAGGATTAGGGTTAGGGTGAGGGCTAGGGTGAGGGTGTGGGTAGGGTAAGTGTTAGGCTTAGGCTTAAGCTTAGGGTTAGGCTGAGGGTGAGGGTGGGGGTGAGGATTAGAGTTAGGCTGATTGTTAGGGTTAGGGTTTGCGTGAGGGTTAGGATGTTGGTTAGGGTTAGGATTAGGGTTAGGGTGAGGGTTAGGGTGAGGGTGTGGGTAGGGTTAGTGTTAGGCTTAAGCTTAGGGTTAGGCTTAGATTTTGGTTGAGGATAAGGGATGGGGTTAGGGATAGGGTGTGTTTTAATGTTAGGGTTAGGGTTAGAGTTAGGGTTAGGGTGATGGTGAGGTTTAGGGGTAGAGTTAGTCTTAGGGTGAGTGTTAGGGTTAGGGTGAGGGTTAGGTTGTGGTTGACGGTAAGGGTAAAGGAGAGCGTTAGGTGAGGTTGAGGTTGAGGGTGATGGTAAGGGTGAGGGTGAGGGTTAGGGTTAGGGTTAGGGTTAGGGTTAGGGTTAGAGTCAGGGTGAGGGTTAGATTGAGGATAAGTGTTCGGGTTAGTGTGAGGTTTAGGGTGAGGATGAGGGTTAGGGTTAGGTTGAGGGCTAAGGTGAGGGTGAGGATTAGGGTTAGTGTTAGGGTGAGATTTAAGGTTAGGTGATGTTTAGGTTTAGTGTGAGTGTTAGTGTTAGGGTTAGGGTTAGTGTTAGGGTGAGGGTAAGTGCTAGGGTGAGCTTAGGTTTAGGGTGAGGATTATGGTTAGGTTGAGGGTTAGGGTTAGGTTTAGCGTTATTGTTAGTGTTAGGGTTAGGGTTACGGTTATGGTGAGGTTGAGGGTGAGGGTTAGGGTTAGGGTTAAGATTAGGATTAGGGTTAGTGTTAGGGTGAAGATAAGTGTTAGGATGAGGGTTAGGGTAAGGGTGAGGATTATGGTTAGGGTTAGGGTTACGTTGAGCGTAAGGGTTACTGTTTGGTTGAGGGTTAGGTTTAGGGTTAGGGTTAGGGTGAGGTTAGGGTTAGGTTTAGTGTGAGGTTTCGTGTTTGGGTTAGGGTTAGTGTTAATGTGATGGTAAGTGTTAGGTTCAGGATTTGGGTTAGGGTGAGGGTTATGGTTACATTGAGGTTAAGGATAGGGTTATTGTTAGGGTTATGTTAAGGGTTAAGGTTACGGTGTGGGTGAGGGTGAGGGTTAGGTTTAGGGTTAGGGTGAGGGTTAGGGTTAGGGATAGGATGAGAGTTAGTGTTCGGTTTAAGTTTAGTGTTAGGTTGAGGTTTAGGGTGAGGGTTATGTTGAGGGTGAGGGTTAGGGTTAGGTTGAGGGTTAGGGTAACGATTAGGTTTAGGGTGAGGGTGAGGGTGAGGGTTAGGGTTAGTGTTAGGGTGAGGATTAGGATGAGGGTTAGGGTTAGGATTAGGGTTAGGGTTAGGGTTAGCGTGAGTGTGAGGTTTAGGAATAGGGTTAGGGTTAGCCTTAGGTTTAGGCTGACAGTGAGGGTGAGGGTGTGGGTTAGGCTTAGGGTGAGGGTTAGGGGTGGGGTTAGGGTGAAAGTTAGGGTTCAGTTTAAGTTTAGGGTTAGGGTAAGTGTTAGGGTTAGGATTACGGTGAGCATGATGATTAGGGTTAGGTTGAGGGTTAGGCTTAGGTTTAGGATTAGGGTGAGGGTTAGGGTTAGGGTGAGGGTTAGGATGAGGATTAGGGTTAGGGTTAGGATTATGTTTAGGGTGAGGGCTAGGGTCAGGGTGAGGTTTAGGGATAGAGTTTGGTTTAGGATGAGGGTCAGGGTTACTGTGAGGGTGAGGTTTAGGGTTAGGGTGAGGGTTAGGGTTTAGGATTTGGGTTAGGGTTAGGATGAGTTTAGGGTTAGATTTAGGGTTAGGGGGAGGTTTATGTCGAGGGTTAGGGTTAGGATTAGTGTTAGGGATAAGGTTAGGGTGAGGTTTAGCTTGAGGTTTAGGGTTAGGTTTAGGATTAGGGTTAGGGTGAGTGTGAGCGTGAAGTTTAGGGTTAGCGTTAGGCTTAGGCTTAGGTTTATGCTGGGGATGAGGGTGTGGATGAAGATTAGGGTTAGGGTGATGGTTAGGGTTAGGGTTAGTGTGAGGGTTAGGATGATGGTTAGGTTTAGGATTAGGGTTAGAGAGAGGGCTAGGGTGAGGGTTAGGGTAAGGTTTAGGCCTAGGCTGAGTGTTAGGCTGAGGGTGAGATTGAGGGTGAGGGTTAGGGTTAGGGTGATGGTTAGGTTTAAGGTTAAGGTGAGGGTTAGGATGACGTTTCGGGTCAGGATGAGGATGATGGTAAGGGTAAAGGTGTGGTTTAGGCTGAGGGTGAGGGTTAAGATAAGTGTGAGGGTTAGGGTTAGGTTTAGGGCTAGGGTAAGTGCTAGCATTAGGCTGAGGCTTAAATTGAGTATTAGGGTTAGGGTTAGTTTGAGTGTTAGTGTTAGTGTTAGGGTTAGTGTTAGGGGGAGGGTTATTGTTAGGGTGAGGTTTAGGGTTAGGGTTATTGTTATGGTTATGGTTAGGGTTATGGTTATGGTGACCTTGAGCATGAGGGTTAGGGTTAGGGTTAGGGTGAGGTTTAGGGTTAGGGTTAGGGTTAGAGTTAGGGTTAGGGTGAGGTTGAGGTTTAGAGGTAGATTTAGGTTTAGGGTGAGGGTTAGGGTGAGGGTTATGTTTAGTGTGCGGGATATGGTGAGGGTGACGGTAAGGTTAAGGTGAGGATTAGGCTGAGGGTGAGGGTTACGATAAGGGTGAGGGTTAGGTTTAGGGTGAGGGTTAGTGTTAGAGTTAGGGTGAGGGTGAGGGTTAGATTGAGGATTAGTGTTAGAGTTAGTGTGAGGTTTAGTGTGAGGATGAGGGTTAGGGTTAGGGTGAGGGCTAGGGTGAGGGTGCGGGTTAGGTTTAGTGTTAGGGTGAGGTTTAGGGTTAGGTTGATGGTTAGGGTTAGTGTGAGCGTTAGTGTTAGCGTTAGGGTTAGTGTTAGTGTGAGGGTAAGTTTTAAGGGTGAGGTTAGGTTTAGGGTGAGGGTAATGGTTAGGGTGAGAGTTAGGGTTAGGGTTAGGGTTTTTGTTAGATTTAAGGTTAGGGTTAAGGTTACAGTGAGGGTGAGGGTTAGGGTTAGGGTTAGGATTAGGATTAGGTTTGGTGTTAGGGTGAGGGTAAGTGTTAGGGTGAGGGTTAGGTTTAGGGTGAGGGTTAGGGTTAGGGTGAGGGTTAGGATGAGGATCAGGGTTACGATTAGGGTTAGGTTGAGGGCTAGGTTCAGGGTGAGGATTAGAGTTAGTGTTAGGGTAAGGATTAAGGTTAGGGTTAGGTTTTGGGTGAGGGTTAGGATGAAGGTTAGGGTTACCGTGAGGGTGAGGGTTAGGGTTAGGGTGAGGGTTAGGATGAGGGTTAGGGTTAGGATTAGGGTTAGGGTGAGGGCTAGGTTGAGGGTGTGGTTTAGGTTAAGTGTTAGGCTTAGACTTAGGGTTAGGCTGAGTGGTTGGTTGAGGATAAGGATTAGGGTTAGTTTTAGGGTGAGATTTAGTGTTAGGGTAGGGTTAGAGTTAGGGTGATGGTGAGGGTGAGGTTTAGGGGTAGAGTTAGTGTTAGGGTGAGGGTTAGGGTTAGGTTGAGGGTTAGGGTGGGGGTTATGGTAAGGGTAAAGATGATGGTTAGACTGAGGGTTAGGGTTATTGTAAGGGTGAGAGTTAAGGTTAGGGTGAGCGTTAGGGATAGGGTTAGAGTGAGGGTAAGGGTTAGATTGAGTATAAGTGTTAGGGTTAGTGTGAGGTTTAGGGTGAGGATGAGCGTTAGGGTTATGATGAGATCTAAGGTGAGGGTGAGGTTTAGGGTTAGTTTTAGGGTGAGGTTTAGGGTTAGGGTGACGGTTAGGGTTAGTGTGAGGGTTAGTGTTAGGGTTAGGGTTAGTGTTAGGGTGATGGTAAGTGTTAGGATGAGGGTTAGGGTTAGGGTGAGGGTTAGGGTGAGGTTCGGGTTAGCGTTAGGGGGAGGGTTAGGATTAGGGTTAGGGTGAGGGTTAGGATGAGGATTAGGGTTACGATTAGGGTTAGGTTGAGGGCTAGGGTCAGGTTGAGGATTAGGGTTAGTGTTAGGGTAAGGTTTAAAGTTAGGGTTAGGTTTAGGGTGAGGGTTAGGATGAAGGTTAGGGTTACCATGACGGTGAGGGTTAGGGTTAGGATTAGGGTTAGGGTGAGGGTGAGTGTTAGCATTAGGCTTAGGGTTAGGGTTACGTTTAGGGTTAGGATTAGTGTTAATTTTAGTGTTAGTTTTAGAGTAATGGTGAGGGTGATGGTGAGGGTGAGGGTGAGGGTTAGGATTAGGGTTAGGGTTATTGTTAGGGTTAGAGTGAGCTTAAGGTTTAGGGGTTGGGTTAGGGTTAGAGTTATGGTGAGGTTGAGGGTGTGGGTGAGTGTGAGGGTTAGGGTTAGGTTTAGGTTTAGTATTAGGGCTAGGGTGAGGGCTAGGGTGAGGGTGAGGTTTAGGGTTAGAGTTAGGGTGAGGTTTAGTGTTAGGGTTAGGTTTAGGGTTAGGGTGAGTATGAGGTTTAGGGTTAGAGTTAGGGTTAGGGTGAGGCTGAGGGTGAGGGTTAGGGTTAGGGTTAGGGTTACTCTTATGTTTAGGGTTAGGGTGAGGGTGAGGTTTAGGGTTTGGGTTAGGATTAGGCTTAGGGTTAGGGTTAGGGTGAGTGTGAGGTTTAGGGTTAGGGTTAGGCTTAGGTTTAGGGTTAGGCTGAGGGTGAGGATGAGGTTGAGGGTTAGGTTTAGGGTGAGGGTTAGGGTTAGGTTTATGGTGAGAGTTAGGGTTCGGTTAATTTTAATGTTGGGGTGAGGATGAGGGTTAGGATTAGGGTTAGGGTGAGGACTATGGTGAGGGTGAGGGTTAGGGTTAGTGCTAGGGTACGGTTTAGGTTTAGGATTAGGGTTCGGATGAGGGTTAGGGTTACAGTGAGGGTGAGGGTTAGAGTTAGCTTGAGGGTTAGGGTTAGTTTTATTGTTAGGGTGAGGGTGAGTGTTAGGATTATGGTTAGGATTAAGGTTAAGGTTAGGTTTAGGTTTAAGATTAGTGTTATTGTTAGGGTTAGGTTTAGAGTTATGGTGAGGGTGAGGTTGAGTGTGAGGGTGATGATTAGTGTTAGGGTTAGGGTCAGGTTTAGTGTTAGGGTTAGGATTAGGATTAGCATGAGGGCGAGATTTAGTTTTAGCTATAGGGTTAGGGGGAGGGTTACTTTGAAGGTTAGGGTTAGGGTTAGTGTTAGGGTTAGGGTCAGGTTTAGGGTTAGGTTGAGGTTTAGGGTAAGGGTGAGTGTTAGGGTTAGAGTTAGGCTTAAGTTTAGGATTAGGCTGAGGGTGAGGTTGGGGGTGAGGATTAGGGTTAGGGTGATGGTTAGGAGGAGGGTTAGGGTTAGGATTAGGGTTAGGCTGAGGGTGAGGGTGAGGTTATTGTTAGGGTGAGGGATAGGGTTAGGGTTAATTTTGGGGTTAGGTTGAGGGTTAGGGTAAGGGTTACGGTGAGGGTGAGGGTTAGGGTTAGGTTGAGGGTTAGGATTTGGATTAGGGTTAGGGTGAGTGTGACAGTGAGGGTTCGGTTTGGTGTTAGGGTGAGGGTTAGGGTTAGGATTAGGGTTAGGGTAAGAGCTAGGGTGAGGTGAGGTTTAGGGTTAGGGTTAGTGTGAGGTTTGGGTTTAAGATTAGTGTTAGGTTTAGGATGAGGTTAAGGTTTAGGGTTAGAGTTAGGGTTAGGTTGTGGCTGAGGGTGAGGGTTAGGGTTAGGGTTAGTGTTAGAGTTAGGTTTATGGTGAGGGTTAGGGTGAGAGTGAGGGTTAGGCTTCGTGTTAGGATTAGGATTAGGGTAAGGTTTAGCATGAGGGTGAGGGTGAGGTGAGGGTGAGGGTTAGGGATAGGGTAAGGGTTAGGGGTAGGGTTAGTTTGAGATTTAGGGTTCGGGTTAAGTTTAGGGTTAGGGTGAGTGTTAGGGATAGGGTTACGGTGAGTGTGAGGTTTAGGGTTAGGTTGAGGGTTAGGGTAAGGCTTAGGATTAGGGTGAGGGTTAGGGTTAGGGTTAGGGTGAGGTTTAGGGTGAGGTTTTGGTTTAGAATTAGGTTTAGGGGCAGGGTTAGGGTGAGGTTTAGGGTTAGAGTTAGTGTTAAGGTTAGGGTGAGGCTTAGGGTTAGTGTTAGTGTTAGTGTTATTGTTAGTGTTATGGTTAGGTTGAAGTTTGCGGTGAGGGTGAGGGTCATGGTTATGTTTATGGTTATGGTTATGGTTAGTGTTATTGTTAGGGTTAAGGTTAGAGTTAAAGTTAGGTTGAGGGTGAGGCTGAGGGTGAGGGTTAGGGTGAGTTTTAGGGTGAGGTTTAGGGTTAGGTTTAGGGTTAGGTTTATGGTGAGGGTGAGGTTTAGGTTTAGAGTTAGGGTTGAGGGGAGGATTAGGGTGATGTTTAGGGCTAGGGTTAGGATGAGGGTGAGAGTTAAGTTGAGGTTTAGGGAAAGGGTTAGGTTAAGGATTAGGGTTAGGGTGAGAGTGAGTGTGAGGGTTAGGGTGAGTCTTAGGCTTAGGCTTAGGGTTTGTCTGAGGGTGAAGGTGTCGGTGAGGATTAAGGTTAGGGTGATGGTAAGGGTTAGGGTTAGTGTTAATGTTAGGGTTAGGCTTAGAGTTAAGATTAGGGTGAGGGTGAGGTTTAGGGGTAGAGATAGGGTTAGGGTGAGTGTTAGGCTTAGGGTGAGGGTTAGAGTGGGGGTGACGGTAAAGGTAAATGTGAGGTTTAGGCTGAGGGTGAGGGTTACGGTAAGGGTTAAGGTTAGGGTTATGGGGAGGGATAGGGTTAGGGTTAGGATGAGGGTCAAGGTTAGGGTTAGATTGAGGATTAGTGTTAGGGTTAGGATGAGAATTAGGGATAGGGTTATGGTTAGGGTTAGGGTTTGAGTTAGGGTGAGTATGAGGGTGAGAGTTAGGGTTAGGATTAGGGTTACGGTTAGTGTTAGGTAGAGGGTGAGGGTGAGGGTGAGGGTTAGGGTTAGGGTGACCTTTAGGGTTAAGGTTAGGGTGAAAGGTAGGTTTAGTGTTAGGGAGATTGTTAGGGTTAGGGTGAGGGTTTGGTTTAGTTTGAGGGTTAGGGTGAAGGTGAGTTTGAGATTGAGGGTTAGGGTGAGGGTGATGGTGACGGTGAGGGTTAGGGTTAGGGTGAGGGTTAGGGTTAGGTTTAGGGTTAGGGTGAGGGTAAGGTTGAGGGTGAGGGTTAGGGTTATGGTTAGGTTTAGCGTTAGGGTTAGGTATCAGGTAAGGTTTAGGTTTAGGATGAGGGTTAGGTTTAGGTTTAGGGTGAGGGTTAGGGTTAGGGTTAGGTTTAGGGTGAGGGTTAGTGTTAGGGTTAGGGTGAGGGTGAGGGTTAGGTTGAGGGGTAGGGTTAGGGATAGGGTAAAGGTTAGGGTTAGTGTGAGGGTGAGGGTGAGGTTTACGTTTAGGGTGAGGGTTAGGGTGAGGTTTTGGATTAGGGTTAGGGTTAGGGTGAGGGTGAGGTTTACGGTTAGCGTTAGGTTTAGGGGCAGGGTTAGGGTGAGGTTTGGGGTTAGGATTACGGTGAGCTTGGGGGTTAGGGTTAGGTTGAGGTTTAGGGTTAGCCTTAGGATTAGGGTGAGTGTTAGTGTTAGGGTTAGGATGAGGTTTAGGGTGAGGTTTTGGATTAGGGTTAGGGTTAGGGTTAGGGTGAGGGTGAGATTTAGGGTTAGAGTTAGGTTTAGTTGCAGGTTTATGGTGAGTTTTAGGGTTAGGGTTAGGGTGAGGGTTAGGGTTAGGGTTGTTGTTTGGTTTAGGGTTATTGTTAATTTTATTGTTAGGGTTAAGTTTGCGGTGAAGGTGAGGCTGAGGGTGAGGGTTATGGTTAGTGTTAGGTTTAGGGTTAGTGTTATTGTTAGGGTTAGAGTTAGAGTTAAGGTTAGGTTGAGGGTGAGGGTAAGGGTTAGAGTGAGGTTTAGAGTGAGGTTTAGGGTTAGGGTTAGTGTTAGGGTTAGGGTGAGGGTGAGGTTTAGGGATAGAGTTAGGATTAGGGGGATGGTTAGGGGTAGGTTTATGTTTAGGTTTAGTGCGAGGATGAGGGTTCGCTTGATGTTTAGGGATAGGTTTAGGTTTAGGATTAGGGTTCAGGTGAGGGTGAGTGTGAGGGTTAGGGTGAGCGTTTGGCTTAGGCTGAGGGTTAGGCTGAGGGTGAGGGTGTGGATGAGGATTAGGGTTAGGGGGATGGTAAGGATTAGGGTTAGTGTTATTGTTAGGGTTAGGGTTTGAGTTACTCTGAGGGTGAGGGTGGGGGTGAGGGTTAGTGTTAGGGTTAGTGTGAGGTTTATGTTTAGGGTTATTGTTAGGGTTATTGTGAGGGTGAGGTTTAGGGTTAGATATAGGGTTAGGGGAAGGCTTAGGGTGAGGGTGAGTGTTAGAGTTAGTGTTAGGGTTATGGTGAGTTTGAGGGTTAGGTTGAGGTTTAGGGTTAGGGTTAGGGTTAGGGTTAGTATGAGGGTTAGTGTTAGGGTTAGGATTAGTGTTAGGGTAAGCGTAAGTTTTAGGGTGCAGTTTTGGGTTAGGGAGAGGTTTATGGTTAGGGTGAGGGTTAGGGTTAGGATTATTGTTAGGGTTATTCTGAGGTTGAGGGTGAGGGTGAGGGTTAGGGTTAGGGTGAGGTTTAGGGTGAGGGTTAGGGTTAGGGTTAGGGTTACAGTAAGCGTGAGGGTTAGGGTTAGTTTGAGGTTTAGGGTTAGGGTTAGGGTGGGGGTTAGGCTTAGGATGAGGGTTAGGATGAGGATTAGGGTTAGGATAAGAGTTAGGGTGAGGGCTAGGGTGATGGTGACGTTTAGGTTTACTGTTAGGGTGAGTTTGAGGGTTAGGGTGAGGGTTAGGATGAGAGTTAGGGTTACCGTGACATGCAGGTTTGTGTTAGGTTGAGGGTGAGGGTTAGAATTAGGGTTAGGGTGAGGGTGAGTTTTAAGATTAGGGTTAGTGTTAAGTTTAGTGTTAGGATTAGTGTAATTGTTAGGGTTAGGGTTAGACTTACAGTGAGGGTGAGGGTGAGGGTGAGGGTTAGGGTGAGGGTTAGGGTGAGGTTTATGGTTAGGGTTATGATTAGGGTTAGGGTGAGGGTTAGGGTTATGTTTAGGGTTAGGTTTAGTGTTATTGTTAGGGTTAGGGTTAGAGTTACGATTAGGTTGAGGGTGAGGGTGAGGGTTAGGTTTAGGCTGAGTTTTACGGTGAGCTTTAGTGTTAGGGTTAGGGTTAGGGTTAGGGTGAGGGTGAGGTTTAGGGTTAGAGTTAGGTTTAGGGGGAGGGTTAGGGTGAGGATTAGGGTTAGGGTTAGTGTTCGGGTTAGGGTGAGGGTGAGGGTTGGGTTGAGTTTTAGGGATAGGGTTAGGTTTACGATTAGGGTTAGGGTGTAGGTGAGTGTGAGGTTTAGGGTGAGGGTTAGCCTTAGGCTTAGGTTTAGGCTGAGGCTGAAGTTGAGGGTAAGGGTTAGGGTTGCGTGAGGGTTAGGGTAAGGGTTAGAGGGAGGGTTAGGATGAGGGTTAGGCGTAGGATTAGGGTTAGGGTGAGGGATAGGGTTAGGGTTATGGTGAGCGTGAGGGTTAGGGTTAGGTTGAGGGTTAGGGTTAGTGTTAGGGTAAGCATTAAGGTTAGGGTTAGGTTTAGGGTTAGGGTGGGTGTGAGGTTTAGAGGTAGAATTAGGGTTAGGGTCAGGGTTAGGGTTAGGGTGAGGGTGGGGGTGATAGTAAGGGTAAAGGTGAGGGTTAGGCTGAGGGTGAGGGTTATGGTAAGGGTGAGGGTTAGTGTTAGGGTGAGGGTTAGTTTTAGGCTGAGTGTGAGGGTTAGATTGAGGATAAGTGTTAGGGTTAGTGTGAGGTTTAGAGTGAGGATGAGGGTTAGGGTTAAGGTGAGGTTTAAGGTGAGGGTGAGGTTTAGGGTTAGTGTGAGGGTTAGTGTTAGGGTTAGGGTTAGTGTTAGGGTGAGGGTAAGTGTTAGGGTGGGGGTTATGGTTAGGAGGAGGGTTATGGTTAGGGTGAGGGTTAGGGTTAGGATTAGGGTTATTGTTAGCATTTCGGTTAGGGTTACAGTTACAGTGAGGGTGAGGGTGAGGTTTAGGATTAGGGTTCGGGTTAGTGTTAGGGTGAGGGTAAGTTTTAGGATGAGGTTTAGGGTTAGTGTGAGGGTTATGGTTAGGGTGAGGTTTAGGGTTAGGGTTATGGTTACGTTGAGCATAAGGGTTAGGGTTAGGTTGAAGGTTGGGTTTCGGGTTAGGGTGAGGTTAGGGTTAGTGTGAGGGTTAGAGTTGGGGTTAGGGTTAGTGTTACAGTGAGGGTAAGTGTTAGGGTCAGGGTTTGGGTTAGGGTGAGGGTTATGTTTAGGTTGAGGGTTAGGATTAGGGTTAGGATTATTGTTAGGGTTAGGTTTAGTGTTAAGGTTACAGTGAGGGTGAGGGTGAGTGTTAGGGTTAGGGTTAGGGTGAGGTTTAGGGTTTGCATTAGGGTTAGCGTTAGGTTTTGGGTGAGGGTGAGGTTTAGGGTTAAAGTTAGGGTTAGGGTGAGGGTTAGGTTGAGGGTTAGGGTTAGGGTTAGTGTTAGGTTTACGGTTAGGGTGAGAGTTGGTAGGAGGGTTAGGGTTAGGGTTAGGTTTAGGATTAAGGTTAGGGTTAAGTTGAGTGTGTGTGTTAGCGTTAGGTTTAGGCTTAGGCTTAGGTTTAGGATGAGCGTGAGGTTGAGGGTGAGGGTTAGTGTTAGGGTGAGTTTTAGGGTAAGTGTTAGTTGGAGGGTTAGGATTAGTGTTAAGGTTAGGATTAGGGTTATGGTGAGGGCTAGGTTGAGGGTGAGGTTTAGGGTTTGGGTTAGGGTGAGGTTTAGAGTTAGTGTTAGGGTGAGAGTTAGGGTTCGGTTTAAGTTTATGGTTAGGTTGACGGTTAGGGTAAGGGTTATGTTGAGGGTAAGGGTTATGGTTAGGTTGAGGGTTAGGGTTAGGATTAGGGTTAGGGTGAGGGTGAGGGTGAGGGTTAGGGTGAGGGTTAGGGTGATTATTAGGATGAAAGTTAGGGTTAGGATTAGGGTTAGGGTGAGGGCCAGGGTGAGGTTGAGTTTTCGGGTTAGGGTTAAGGTGAGATTTAGGGTTAGGTTTAGGGTTAGTGTTAGGGTGAGTGTGAGATTTAAGGTTAGAGTTAGGGTTAGGGTGAGGTTGAGGGTGAGGGTTAGAGTTAGGGTTAGGTTGAGGGTTAGGTTTGGGGTGAGTGTTAGGGTTTCGGTTAGGGTGAGGGTGAGGGTTAGGGTTAGCATTACGGTTAGGGTTAGGTTTAGGTTGAGTGTTAAGGTTAGGGTGAGGTTGAAGTTTAGGATTAGCATTAGGGTAAGGGTTAGGGTTAGGGTGGAGGTTATGGTTAGAGTGAGGGTGAGGGTCAGGGTTAGGGTTAGGATTAGGTGTAGGTTTAGGGTGAGGCTGAGGGTGAGGGTGAGCATTAGGGTGAGCGTGAAGTTGAGGGTTATGTTTACCGTTATGTTTAGGGTGACGTCTAGGTTGAGGGTGAGGGCTAGGGTGAGGGTTAGTGTGAAGGTGAGGTTTTCGGTTTGGAAAGGGTTAGGGTTAGGTTTAGGGTGAGGATTAGGGTGAGGGTGAGGTTTAAGATGAGGGTTAGGGTTAGGGTTAGGGTGAGGGTTAGGGTTAGGGTGATGTTTAGTGTGAGGGTGAGGGTGAGAGTGAGGGTTCGGGTAAGGGTGTGGGTTAGGGTGTTGGTGAAGGTTAGGGTGAGAGTGAGGATTCGGGTGAGGGTGAGAGTTAGGGTGTTGGTGAGGTTTCGGATTAGGGTGAGTTTTAGGGTTAGGGTGAGGTTTAGGGTGAGGGAGAGGGTTAGGGTTAGGGTTAGGATTAGGTTTAGGGTTAGGGTGAGGGTTATGGTTAGGGTTATGTTGAGGATTAGGGTGAGAGTGAGGGTTAGGATTTGATTAAGCGTTAGGTTGAGGGTTAGGTTAAGGGTTAGGGTTAGGGTTAGGGTGAGTGTGAGGGTTAAAGTTAGGGTTAGCGTGAGGGTTATGGTTGGGGTGCGAGTTAGGGTTAGGGTTAGGGTGAAGGTGAGGATGAGGGTGAGGGTGAGTGTGAGTGTTAAGGTATGGGTTACGGTTAGGTTTAGGGTGAGGGTTAAGGTGACGGTGAGTGTTAATTTGAGGGTGACTGTTAGGGTTAGTGTGAGTGATAGGGTGAGGGTTAGGGTCAGATTGATTGTGAGGATTAGGGTTATGGTTACCCTTAGGGTTATGGTGAGCCTATCAGGGTGAGGTTTAGGGTGAGGTTGAGGGTTAGTGTTAGCGTTAGGGTTAAGTTGAGATTAGCGTGAGGGTTAGAGTTAGGGTGAGGATTAGGGTTAAGGTTAGGGTGACGTTTAGGGTTAGGGTGTTTGTTAGGGATAGGTTTATGGATAGGGTGAGAGTTAGGTTTATGGTTAGGGTTCAAGTTAGGGTGAGTGTGAGTGTGAGTGTTAGGGTTAGGATTAGGGTTAGTGTTAGTGTTTGGCTGAGGGTGTGGGGTGAGGGTGAGGGTTAGGTTTAGGTAATGTTTAGGGTTAGGGATAGGTTGAGGGTTAGGGTTAGTGTTAGGATGAGGGTTAGGGTGAGGATTATGGTTAGGGTTAGGGTGAGGGTTAGGTTTAGTTTGATTTTTAGGGTTAGTGTCAGGGTAAGCGTTAGGGTGAGGGTTAGGGTGAGGGTGAGGGATAGGTTTAGTGTTAGGGTTAGTGTGAGCATTTGGGTGAGGGTTAGGATTAGGTTTAGGGTGAGGGTTAGGGTTAGGGTTGAGTTTAGGGTTAGGGTTAGGAGGAGGTTTAGTGTTAGTTTTAGGGAGAGGATTAGAGTTAGTGTGAGGTTTAGGGTTATGTTTAGGGTAGTGTGAGGATAAGGGTCAGGGTGAGGGTTAGGGTGCATGTGAGGGTTTAGGGTTAGTGTAAGGGTTAGGGTGACTGTTAGTGAAGGTTAGGTTTAGGTTTAGGGTTAGGGTGAGGGGTAGGCTGAGGGTAAGTGTAGGGAGCGGAGGCGAGACTCCGCCCACTCCCTTGCAGCTTTGAGGTAACCACCCCAGACGGTGCTTGGCGCGACGCCTGGGCTGTGCGCGTGAGCGAGCCAGGTAGAGTCCCCAGCCAATCCCATGACACCTGGTGACAGTGAAAGGCAGGCGACCAACAATAGACCGACCCGCGTTCCTATTTCCCTATATTAGCGGCTATGTTTCGGGTGCACGCTCTCTCGCGCCCAAGCTCTCCTACAACTAAAAGGCTCTCCAATAAAGCGTGATCTGAGAAGACTCCTGGTGTGGTGGTCGTTTTTTCTCGCTGGTCGAGTAGACGGTCGCTACAAGTGGTGCCGAAACCCGGGAACGAACCAGGGACGGGACCCGCGCGAGAGGCCGAACCGGAGCCAGAACTCAACACGCGGAGAGGGGACGTCGGTAAATATCCCCCGGTATGCTGTTCACTGTAGATTTAGATATTTATTGGTTGCTTGCATTGCTTCTTCCTTTGTGGCTTGTCTTTTTGATGGTGCGCACTTGCCTCGAGGAGGGAGGGTTTGATTTAATCCAGGAAGGATGCAAAGTACTAACACGGCATCAGGATAGTCTATCAGAGTCAGCATACAGTAAGGGGGAGGAAAATAGGCCTAAAAGAAAAAGGGAAAAAAGACAAAAGGATCCTAAAGAATTAAAGCAGGAGGGACTGCAGCCCTCACAAAAGGAGAAGGGTTTTAGAGAGGAGGGGGTCTCAAGGAGACCCCCATGCCCTTCTTTAAAAGCAAACCGGTTCTCAGCCCTACATGTGGAAGGGCGAGACCAAGAATATAGTAATCTTGTGAGTGACTCAGAGGAAGAAATGTTAGAGGAGGAGGGAGAGCAGCTCGATCCAGCTGATAGTGAAGAGTTAGAAGAGGCTGCGGCGGAGCACGAGGCAGACAGAAATGGGGGGTGGCGCCCCCTAGGGGTGGGAGTACCGCAGCAGCCAGGAAGAGGAAACGGAGCTGCCCCTCACCCGTCAGCCCCCCCGCCGTGCCTGCCGGCAGGGAAGAGTCACTTTATAAAAGAAAACACCTGGTCGCGATTAGCAGCCGCTTTCCCAGTCTTTGAGAATCCCATTACCAATAAGAGAATTCTTGAGCTGGTTTCCTACTCCCAGCTTAAGGATTTAGTTGAGGCAGTCAGGACTTATGGAGTGACGGCCAATTATACCACTGCCTTGCTTCAAAGGCTAACTATTAATGCTATGATTCTGTGGGAGCAAAAACTGTTCAATATTTCCCTGAATTAGTGGCTAAACAGGCAATTTTGATCTGAGAAAAAAAATATAAAAATAAAAAAAATAAAAACTAAATAAAATTAAATTAAAAAAAACAGGCAATTTTGGGTATAAAGTATTGTTTAATGCACTTTACAAAAATTCCAGATAAATTAATTATTCCATACACCCGTGAGCAAGTTCAAATTTTAGCAGCCACAGTGGATATGTGGGCAATTCTTGTTTGCTCATTTCCAAATGTAATTGATAATCATTACCTAAGCATCCTCTGCTTGCCATAGTTAACAAAAATTTAGTGTATTTTCCTGTTGTCACTTCAAAGGAGCCCTTGGCTGATGCTCTGATGATCTTTACGGATGGATCAAAATCTGGACAAGGTGCCTTTTTTGTTCAAGGACACAAACAGCCGGTGGTTTTTAATTTTCGGCCGAATGCCCCACAGGCTGTTGAATGTTTAATTGTGCTTGAAGTTTTTAAAAGATTTGATCAACCTTTTAACTTATTTTCTGATTCATTATATGTTGTAAATGCCGTTGCTTCTCTTGAAGTTGCTGCTTCAGTTAAGCAGGCCAGTACAATTTCTAATGTTTTGTTACAGATTCAATCCCTTATCTTAAACAGAAAACATCCTTTTTATATTGGACATATTCGCGCCCACTCTATGCTGCCGGGCCCGATGGCAAAGTGTAATGATTTGGTGGACCAGGCAACTCGGGCTGTGGCTCTGGTTGCTGCTGATCCTGTAGAATTGGCAAAAGACTTTCATAGATTGTATCATGTACCTGCTAATACCCTTAGGAAAAGATATAATTTGTCCAGGCATGTGGCAAGAGATATTGTTAAAGCCTGTAAATCTTGTGTTACCTTTCTTCATCCTCCCCATGTGGGGGTAAACCCCAGGGGGTTGAGACCAAACGCCCTATGGCAAATGGATGTTACTCATCTGACGGAATTTGGTAAGTTGAAATATTTACATGTGTCGGTGGACACCTTTTCTGGTGTCATTCATGCCACACCTCTGGCAGGAGAAAAGGTGTCTCACGTCAGAATACACTGCTTAGAAGCTTGGGCAGCTTGGGGAAAGCCCCTTAGACTCAAGACGGATAATGGCCCTGCTTATACTTCCCATGGTTTTTGCGCCTTTTGCGCACAAATGCAGGTTGCCCACACCACCGGATTGCCCTACAATCCTCAAGGACAAGGTATAGTGGAAAGAGCTAATAGAAGCATAAAAGAAATGCTTCAAAAGCAAAAAGGGGGAATTGCTGAGTCCGCGTCCCCCAGGAAAAGACTTTCTCTTGCGCTCTTTACCCTTAATTTTTTAATTCTAAATGACAACGATCAGTCTGCCGCAGATCGGCATATGACAAGAGACTCCATGGATACTAAAGACATGGTTATGTGGAAGGATGTTATTAATAATAAATGGTATGGACCGGATCCGGTAATAACGAGATCCAGGGGAGCTGTTTGTGTTTTTCCACAGAGTCAAGAAGTACCTCACTGGGTGCCAACGAGACTGACCAGGCCGGTGGAGACTGCAGAAGAACCCCCTCTTGAAGATGCCATCCACTCGTCTCCTGATGCAGCTGATCTTCCTGCTGTTAGCAACAGTGCTAATAGCAATCCCTGTGATAGCTAAACCAATGATGCTGTGGGCTGTTACAATTTACTGACTGGATTGCCTCTGCGGTGTCCTTTTTCAAAGAGTGGGTGGGAGTCGGAATGTTTTTAGCCTGCTGCTTGGGAGGATGCGTGGTCTGCCTATGGTTGGTCTGTCGCCTTCGAGCCCAAACCAGAAGGGACAAGGTTGTTATCTTGCAAGCATTAGCCGCTTTGGAGAGTGGATCCTCACCCCAGATTTGGCTGTCGGCCCTAAGAGGCAGTTAAGCCTTACCATTCTGCATAGACTTAGCACCCCGAGGGATCAGGGGATCCCATTGCACTGGGACAGGTATGCAATTTGCAATTTGGGACAGGGTGCAAGGCAAGTGCACTGCACTTGAGGAGATGGTTCACATCTCCTCAAGAAGAGCATGCTGGGTTGCAAGTGGATTGATGCCCAAGATCCCACCTCTGCAAAAAAGGCATCGGACGGGCCTGGTCATCACTGGGGAAGGCGCCCCTCAGGCGAAGGCCAGTGCAAGGTCCTCTCATTAATGTTTTAGACAGAGGCCCAACCTCTACTCTTACCTGTTGCCATAAAACAAAGAAGGGGGAACTGTAGGGAGCCGAGGCGAGACTCCGCCCACTCCCTTGCAGCTTTGAGGTAACCACCTCAGACGGTGCTTGGCGGGACGCCTGGGCTGTGCGCGTGCGTGAGCCAGGTAGAGTCCCCAGCCAATCCCATGACACCTTGTGACCGTGAAAGGCAGGCGACCAACAATAGACCGACCTGCGTTCCTATTTCCCTATATAAGCGGCTATGTTTCGGGTGCACGCTCTCTCGTGCCCAAGCTCTCCTACAACTAAAAGGCTCTCCAATAAAGCGTGATCCTGGTGTGGTGGTCGTTTTTTCTCGCTGGTCGAGTAGACGGTCGCTACAGGTAAGTGTTAGGGTGAGGTTTTGGGTGAGGTTGAGTATTAGGCTTAGAATTAGTCTTAGGGTGAGGGTTAGGTTTAGGTATAGCATTAGGGTTAGGGTTAGGTTGAGGGTGAGGTTTAGGACTAGGGTAAAGTTGAGGGTGAGGTTTAGGGTTAGCGTTAGAGTGAGGGTGGGGGTGAGGATTAGGGTTAGGATTAGGTTTAGGGTTAGGGTGAGGCTGAGGTTGAGGATGAGGTTGAGTTTGAGGGTTAGGGTTAGGGTTTGGCTTAGGGTGAGGCCTAGGGTGAGGGCGAGGGTTAGGGTGAGGGTTAGGGTGAGGGTGCGGTTTTCGGTTAGGAAAGGGTTAGGTTTAAGTTTAGGGTGAGGATTAGGCTGAGGGTGAGGTTGAAGGTGAGCGTTAGGGTTAAGGTGAGGTTTAGGGTTAGGGTTAGGCTGAGGGTTAGCGTTTGGGTGATGTCTAGGATGAGGGTGAGGGTGAAGGTGATGGTGAGTTTTAGGGTATAGTTGAGGGTTAGTTTTAGGGTGAGGGTTAGGGTGACGGTGAGGGTCAGGGTGAGGGTGTGGAAAAGGGTTAGGGTTAGGTTCAGGGTGAGGGTTAGGGTTAGGGTTAGGGTTAGGGTTAGGGTTTGGGTTAGTGTGAGGTTAGGGTTCAGGTTAGTGTGAGGAATAGGTTTAGGGTGAGGTTTAGGATGAAAGTAAGAGTTAAGGTTAGGTTTAGTGTTAGGGTTAGGGTGAGGTTTACGGTTAGAATTAGGGTTAGGGTTAGGTTGAGGGTGAGGGTTAGAGTTAGGGTTAGGTTGAGGGTTAGGTTTGGGGTGAGTGTTAGGATTTCGGTTAGGGTGAGAGTGAGGTAGAGGTTTCGGTTTCGGGTGAGGGTTAGTGTGTGGGTGATGGTTAGTGTTCGAGTGAAGTTTAAGGTGACGGTGAAGGTTAGGGTGAGGGTGATGGTTAGAGTTAGTGTGAGTATTAGGTTTAGGGTTAGGGTTAAGTTTATTGTGAGGGTAAGGTTTAGGGTGCGGTTTAGGGTGAGGGTGAGGGATAGGGTTAGCATTAGGGTTATGGTGGGGGATAGGGTTAGGGTTAGGGTGAGATTGAGGGTTAGGTTTAGGATGAGGTTTAGGATTAGGGTGAGAATTAGGGATAGGGTTAGGGTTAGGGTTAGGGTTTGAGTTAGGGTGAGTATGAGGGTGAAAGTTAGGGTTAGGATTAGGGTTACGGTTAGTGTTAGGCAGAGGGTGAGGGTGAGGGTGAGGGTTAGGGTTAGGGTGACATTTAGGGTTAAGGTTAGGGTGAAAGGTAGGGTTAGTGTTAGGGAGATTGTTAGGGTTAGGGTGAGGGTTTGGTTTAGTTTGAGGGTTAGGGTGAAGGTGAGTTTGAGATTGAGGGTTAGGGTGAGGGTGATGGTGACGGTGAGGGTTAGGGTTAGGATTCTGGTTAGGGTTAGGGTGAGGGTTAGGGTTAGGTTTAGGGTTAGGGTGAGGGTAAGGTTGATGGTGAGGGTTAGGGTTATGGTTAGGTTTAGCGTTAGGGTTAGGTTTCAGGTAAGGTTTAGGGTTAGGATGAGGATTAGGTTTAGGTTTAGGGTGAGGGTTAGGGTTAGGGTTAGGTTTAGGGTGAGGGTTAGTGTTAGGGTTAGGGTGAGGGTGAGGGTTAGGTTGAGGGGTAGGGTTAGGAATAGGGTAAAGGTTAGGGTTAGGGTGAGGGTGAGGGTGAGGTTTAGGGTGAGGGTTACGGTGAGGGTTAGTGTGAGGTTTAGGTTTAGGGTAAGGGTAAGGTTTAGGTTCAGGGTGAGCCTTAGTTTTAGGTTTAGGTTTAGGGTTAGGGTGATGTTGAGGGTTAGGGTTAGGGTTAGTGTGAGGTAAGGGTTAGGGTGAGGATTAGGGTGAGGATGAGAGTTAGGGTTAGCATAAGGTTTAGTGTGAGGGTTAGGGTTAGGGTTAGGGTTAGGGTAGGGTAAGGGTTAGGGGTATGGTTAGGTTTAGGTTTAGGGTTAGGTTTCAGGTAACGTTTAGGGTTAGGATGAGGGTTAGGTTTAGGTTTAGGGTGAGGATTAGGCTTAGGGTTAGGTTTAGGGTGAGGGTTAGTGTTAGGGTTAGGGTGAGGGTGAGGGTTAGGTTGAGGGGAAGGGTTAGGGATAGGGTAAAGGTTAGGTTAAGGGTGAGGGTGAGGGTGAGGTTTAAGTTTAGGGTGAGGGTTAGGGTGTGGGTTAGTGTGAGGTTTAGTTTTAGGGTAAGGGTTAGGTCCAGGGTGAGCGTTAGTTTTAGGTTTAGGTTGAGGGTCAGGGTGATGCTGAGGGTTAGTTTTAGGGTTAGTGTGAGGATAAGGGTTAGGGTGAGGATTAGGGTGAGGATGAGAGTTAGGGTTAGCATAAGGTTTAGGGCGAGGTTTTGGGTTAGGGTTAGGGTTAGGGTTAGTGTAGGGTAAGGGTTAGGGTTAGCATGAGGGTTAAGGTTAGGGTGATGTTTAGGGTGACGGTGAGGGTTAGGGTGAGGGTTAGGTTGAGCGTGAGGTTTAGGGTGAGGGTGAGCGTGAGTGGGAGGGTGACCATGAGGATTAGGGTTAGGGTTAGATTTAGGGTGAGGATAAGAGTTAGAGTACTATTAGAGTTAGGGTAAGGGTTAGGCTGATGGTGAGGGTGAGGGTCAGGGTTAGGGTTTCGGTTAGGTAAGGGTTAGGGTTATGTTTAGGGTGAGGATTATGGTGAGGGTGAGGATTAGGGTTAGGTAGAGGGTTAGGCTTAGTGTGAGGTTTACGGTTAGGGTTAGGGTTAATGTGAGGATAAGTGTTAGGATGAGGGTTAGGTTGAGATTGAGGGTTAAGGTTAGCGTTAGGGTTAGGGTGAAGGTTAGTGTGGGGGTTAGGGTGTGGGTTAGGGTTCGGGTTAGGGTTGGGTGAGGGTTAGGGTGAGCGTAAGGTTTAGGGTGAGGGTTAGGTTGAGAGTGAGGGATAGGGTTATGGTGAGTGTAAGGGTTAGGGTTAGGGTGAGTGTGAGGGTGATGTTAAGGGTAAGGGTTAGGGTCCAGGTTAGGGTGAGCGTGAGGGTTAAGGTTAGCATTAGGGTTAGGGTTAGGTTTAGGTTGAGTTTTAGGGTTAGGGTTAGGGTTAGGTTTACGGCGAGGGTAAGGGTTAGGATGATAGTTAGGGTGAGAGTGAGGGTTAAGTTTAGGTTTAGGGTTAGGGTGAGTTTGAGGGTGAGGGTTAGGGTTAGGGTTACTGTGAGTGTTAGGGTGAGGCTTAGGGTGAAGGTTAGGATTAGGGTTAGGCTTTGGGTTAGGGTGAGGGTTAGGATGAGGGGAGGGGTTAGGGTGAGTGTTAGGGAGAGGGGAGGGATAGGGTTATGGTGAGGGTAAGTTTTAGGCTGAGGCTTAGGTTGAGAGTGAGCATTTGTGTTAGCATCAGGTTTGGGTTGAGGGTGAGGGTTAGAGTTAAGCTGAGGGGTAGTTTAAGGGTTAGGGTTAGGGTTAGGTTTCGGGGGATGTTAAGGGTTAGGGTGAGGGTGAGGTTTAGGGTTACACTTAGGTTGAGGGTGAGGATTAGGTTTAGGGTAAGGGTGAGTGTGAGTGTGAGGGTTAGGTTTAGGATTAGGGTTAGGGTTAGGCTGAGGTTGAGGGTATGAGTGAGGGTGATGGCTAGGGTTAGGAGTAGAGAGGTAGGGTTAGGTTTAGGTTTAGAGTTAGTATTAGGGTTAGGGATAGGATTAGGCTGAAGGTGAGGGTGAGGGTGAGGGTGAAGATGAGGTTTAGGGTTAGATTTAGGATTACAGTTAGGGTTATGTTGAGCGCTAGGATGAGGGTGAGGGTTAGGGTTAGCGTTAGGGTTAGGGTGAGGCTTAGGTTGAGGGATGAGTGTTAGGGTTAGGCTTAGGTTGAGAGTGACAGTTAGGATTAGGGATAGGGATAGCGTTAGGCTGAGGTTGAGGATGAGGGTGAGGTTTAGTGTTAGGGTTACAGTTAGGGTGAGGGATCGGGTGAGGGTGACGGTTAGGGTGAAGGTGAGTGTGAGGGTGAGGGTCTTGATTAGGTAATGTTAGGGTTAGGGTGAGGATTAGCTGAGTGTTAGGGTGAGGGAGTGGGTTCGGGTGATGGTGAGGGTTCGGGTTAGCATTAGTGTTATGTTAGGTTTAGGTAGAGTGTTAGGGTTAGGGTTAGGTTGAGGGTGAGGGTATGCGTTAGGGTGAGGGTTACGGTGAGGGTGATGGATAAGGTTAGTGTTAGGGTTAGGGTGAGCATTTGGATGAGGGTTAGGTTTAGGGTTAGGGTGAGGGATAGGGTTAGGGTTGAGTTAAAGGTTAGCGTTAGTGTGAGGTGTAGGGTTAGGGTTAGGGTTAGTGTGAGTATAAGGGATATGGTGAGGGTTAGGGTGAGGGTGAAGAATAGGGTTAGTGTAAGGGTTAGGTTGAGTGTTTGGATGAGGATTAGGTTCAGGTTTAGGGTTAAGGTGAGGGTTAGGATGAGGGTAAGTGTTAGGGTGATGTTTAAGTTGTGGTTGAATATTAGGGTTAGCATTAGTCTTAGTGTGAGGGTTAGGGTTAGGTATGGCATTAGGCTTAGGGTTAGGGTTAGGGTGAGGGTTAGGATTAGGGTTAAGGTGAGGGTCAGTTTTAGGGTTAGCATTAGGTTTACGGTTATGGTTACCGTGAGGGTTTGGGTGAGGGTTAGGTTTAGGATTAGGTTTAGGGTGAGGCTGAGGTTGAGGATGAGGTTGAGGTTGAGGGTTAGGGTTAGGGTTAGGCTTAAGTTGAGGGCTAGGGTGAGAGCGAAGGTTAGGATGAGGACTAGGGTGAGGGTGCGGTTTTTGGTTAGGAAAGGGTTAGGGTTATGTTTAGGGTGAGGATTAGGCTGAGGCTGAGGTTGAAGTTGAGGGTTAGGGTTAAGGTGAGGGTTAGGGTTAGGTTTAGGCTGAGGGTTAGGGTTAGGGTGATTTTTAGGGTGAGGGTGAGGGTGAGGGTTAGGGTGTAGGTAAGGGTTAGGATTAGGGTGAGGGTTAGGGTGACAGTGATGGTTAGGTTGAGGGTTAGGGCTAGTGTGAGGGTTAGGATTAGGGTTGGGTGAGGAAAAGGGTTAGGGTGAGAATTAGGATGAGACTAAGATTTAGGGTTATGTTTAGCATTAAGGGTAGTTTGAGGTATAGCGTTAGAGTTCAGGTGTTGGTTAGGTTGAGGGTGAGGGTTAGAGTTATGGTTAGGGTGAGGGTTAGGGTTGGGGTGAGTGTTAGTGTTACGGTTAGGATGAGGGTGAGGGTGAGGGTTTGGTTTCGCGTGAGGGTTAGGGTGTGGGTTAGGGTTAAGGTTGTGGTGAGGGTAAGGGTTAGGGGGACATTTAGGGTGAGGGTTAGGGTTAGGTTGAGGGTTAGGGTGACGTTGAGGGTTAGGGTGACAGTGAGGGTTAGGTTCAGGGTTAGGCTTAGGGTGAGGGTTAAAGTGAGGGTTATGGTTAGGATTAGGTTTAGGGTTAGTGTGAGAATTAGGGTTAGTTTTAAGTTTATAGTGAGGGTATGGGTTAAGGTGAGGTTTAGGCTGATGGGTAGGTTTAGGGTAAGGGTGAGGGAGAGGGTGAGGGTAAAGATTAGAGTGAGGGTTAGGGTGAGGTTGATGGTTAGGGTTAGCATTAGGTTTAGGGTTTGGGTTAGGGTGGGGTGGGGGTAGGTTTAGGGTTAGGGTGAGGATGATATTTAGGGTTAGCATTATGTTTAGGGTTAGCTTGAGGGTGAGGGTTAGGGTTAGGTTTAGGGTGTGTGTTAGGTTCAGTTTTAGGTTCAGGGTTAGAGTGAGGGTTAAGGTTAAGTTGTGGGTTCCAATTAGGGTGAGAGTGAGGCTAAGGATTCTGGTGAGGTTTAGGGTGTGTGTGAGGGTTAGGGTTTGAATTAGAGTTAGGGTTAGGGTGACGGTGAGGGTGAGGGTTAGGGTTAGGGATAGGGTTAGAGTGAGGGTCAGGGTGAGGGTGAGGGTCAGGTTTAGGGTTAAGATTAGTGTAAGGTTGAGGGCTAGGTGAGGGTGAAGGTTAGGGTTTGGTTTAGGGTGAGGGTAAGTGTTAGGGTGACGGTTAGGGTTAGGGTTGGGATGAGGTTGAGGGTTAGGTTTAGTGTGAGGTTGTGGGGTAGGGTTAGGGTAAGGTTAAGGGTTAGAGTGAGGGTTAGGGTGAGAGTTAGTGTTAGGGTTAGGGTGAGTGTGAGGGTGAGGGTTAGGGTGATGTTTAGGCTTACAGTGAGGGTTAGGGTGAAGGTTAGTTTTAGGTTTAGTGTTAGCGTTACAGTGAGGGTTAGGGTCATGGTTAGGATTAAGGTGAGGGTTAAAGTGAGGGTGAGGGTTAGGGTTAGGTTTAAGGTGTGGGTTATGGTTAGGGTTAGGATTAGGGTGAGGTTTAGGGTGAGGGGTTGGGTTAGGGTTAGTGTGAGGTTTAGGGTTAGTGTGAGGTTTTTGGGTTTGGTTTAGGGTAAGTGTGAGGATAAGGGTTAGAGTGAGGGATAGGGTTATTGTTAGGGTTAGGGTGAGGGTAAGTCATAGGATTGGGGTTAGGGTAAGGGTGCTTGTGAGGGGGATGGTTAGTGTTAGATTTATGGTTAAGTTGAGGTTTTGGTTTAGGATTAGGGTTAGGGTTAATTTTAGGGTGAGGGTGAGGGTTAGGTTTAGGATTAGGGTTAGGGTTAGGCTTAAGGTGAGGGTGAGGGTGAGGGTGAGGTTTAGGGAGAGGATTAGGTTTAGGTTTAGGGTTAGGGTGAGAGTGAGGGTTAGGTTGAGGTGAGGGTTCAGGTTTGGGTGAGGGTGAGGGTTAGGGTTAGAGTTAGGATGAGTGTTAGGGTTAATGTGAGGGGTAGGGTTAGGGTTAGGGTGAGGGTGAGGTTTAGATTTAGTGTGAGGGTTAGGGTTAGTGTTAGGGTTAGGTTAAGGTTAAGGGTTAGGGTGAGGTTTAACGTGAGGGAGAGGCTTATGATTAGGATTAAGGTGAGGGTTAGGATGAGGGTGAGGTTTAGGGTGAGGTTGAAGGTTAGGGTGAGGGTGAGGTTTAGGGTTAGGGTTAGGTTTAGGGTGTGGGTTAGGTTTAGTGTTAAGGTTAGGCTGATGGTTAGGTTTGGGGTTAGGGTAAGGGTGAGGGTGACGGTGAGGGTTAGGGTTAGGTTTAGGGTGAGTGTGAGGGTTAGGTTTAGGATTAGTGTTAGTATGATGGTGATGGTGAAGTTTAAAGTTAGTGTTAGCTTTGGGGCGAGGGTGAGGGTGAGGGGGGGTTTAGCGTGTGGGTGATGGTTAGGTTTAGGGTGAGGTTTAGGGTGATGATGAGGGTTAGGTGAGGGTGAGATGTAGGCTTAATGTTAGAGTTAGGCTGAGGGTTAAGATCAGGGTCAGGATTAAGGTGAGGGTTAAGGTGAAGGTTAGGTTTAGGGTTAGGTTTAGGGTTAGTGTGAGGATTAGGTTTAGGGTGAGGGTAAGCTTTAGGGTGAGGGTTAGACTGAGGGTGAGGGATAGGTTTAGTGTTAGTGTTAGGGTGAGCATTTGGGTGAGGGTTAGGTTCAGGGTTAGGGTTAGGGTGAGTGTTAAGGTGAGGGCAAGTGTTAGGGTTAGGTTTAGGTGGATGGTGAGGGATAGGGTTATGGTGAGGTGAGGGTGAGGGTGAGGGTGAGGGTTAGGGTTAGGGTTAGGTTGAGGGGAAGGTATAGGTTGAGGGTAAGTACTAGGGTTAGGCTGAGGGTGAGGGTGAGGTTGAGGTTTAGGGTTAGGGTTAGGGTTAGGGTTAGTGTGAGGGTTAGTGTTAGTGTTAGGGTTAGGGTTAGTGTGAGGGTAAGTGTTAGGGTGAGGGTTTGGGTTAGGGTGAGTGGTATGGTTAGGGTGAGGGTTAGGGTTAGGTTTATTTTTAGGGTTAGTGTTACGGTAACGGTGAGGGTGAGGATGAGATTTAGGTTTAGGGTTAGGATGAGCGTTAGGCTGAGGGTTACGTTTAGGGTTAAGTGTGTGGGTTAGGTGAGGGTGAGGGTGAGGGTTAGGGTTAGCTTGAGGTTAGGTTTAGGGTTAGAGTTAGGGTGAGCATGAGGGCTAGGGTGAGGCGTAGGGTTACGGTTAGGGTGAGGGTGAGGGTTAGGTTTAGTGTGAGGGTTAGGGTTAGGGTGAGGGTGAGGGTTACGGTTAGGGTAAGTGTAAGGGTGAAGATGAGGGTGATTGTTAGGGTTAGGTTTAGGGTGACGGTGACCGTTAGATTTAGGATGAGGGTTAGGGTGAGGGTGAGGGTGAGGGTTAGGTTTAGGATTAGGGTTAGGGTTAGGCTTAGGGTGAGGGTCACGGTGAGGGTGAGGTTGACGGTAAGGGTTAGGGTAAGGGTTAGGGTTACGGTAAGGGTGCGGGTGAGGGTTAGGGTAAGGGTTAGGGTTACGGTAAGGTTGAGGGTGAGGGTTAGGGTTAAGGTGAGTGTGAGGTTAGGGTTAGAGTTAGGGTTAGCGTGAGGGTTTTGGTTAGGGTTAGGTTTAGGGTGATGGTGAGGGTTAGGGTGAGTGTGAGGTTGAGGTGGGGGGTGAGGGTGAGGGTTAGGGTGTGGTTTAGGGTTAGGGTTAAGGTGAGGGTTAGGGTTAAGGTGAGTGTGAGGGTTAGGTTTAGAGTTAGGGTTAGCATGAGGGTTATGATTAGGGTTAGGATTAGGGTGATGGTGAGGTTGAGGGTGAGGTTGAGGGTGAGGGTGAGGATGAGGGTTAGAGTGAGGGTGAGCATTAGGGTGAGAGTGTGGGTTCCGGTGAGGGTGAGGGGGAGGGTTATGGTTAGGGTTCGGGTTAGAGTTAGGGTGAGGGTGTGGGTGAGGGTTAGGTTTAGGATTAAGATTAGCTTTAGGGTTAGGCTGAGGGTGAGTGTTAGGGTGAGGTTAGGGTTTCGGTTAGGGGGAGGGTTAGGTTAATGTTAGGGTTAGGGTTAGGGTGAGGGATAGGGTTATGGTTAGGGTTAGGATGAGGGTTAGGCTGTGGGGTAGGCTTAGGGTTAGGGTGAGGCTTAGGTTTAGTGTGAGTTTTAGGGTTAAGTTTAGGTTCATGATTAGGTTTATGGTGAGGAGAAGGGTTAGGGTGAGGGTTAAGATGAGGGTGAGGTTTAGGGTTTGGGATCGGCTTAGGGTAATTTTAGGGTGAGGGCTAGAGTGGGTGTGAGGGTTAGGGTTAGGGTTAGGTATAGGGTGAGGATTAGGGTTAGGGTTAGGGTTAGGGTTCGGGTGAGTCTTAGGCTGAGGGGTAGGGTTATGGATAGGGTGAGGGTTAGGTTTAGTGTGAGGGTTAGGGTTTGGGGTAGGGTTAGGGTTAGGGTGAGGTTTAGGCTGATGGCTAGGGTTACAGTTAGGGTGAGGGTTAAGTTTAGTGGGAGTGTTAGGGTTAGGTTTAGGGTTAGGGTTAGGGTTCGGTTTGGGGTTCGGGTGAGGGTTCGGATTAAAGTGTGGATGAGCGTTAGGATGAGTGTGAGGACTAGGTTTAGGGTTAGGGTTACTGTTAGGGTTAGGGTTAGAGTGAGGGTAAGGGTTACGGTTAGGGTGTTTGTGAGGGTAAGGGTTAGGGTTAGTGTTAGGGTTAGGGTGAGAGTTCGGGTTAGGGTGAGGGTTAGAGTTAGGGTGAGGGTTAGGGTGAGGTTTAGGATTAGAGTTAGGGTTAGGATTAGGGTTAGGGTGAGGTTGAGGTTTAGTGTTAGTGTTAGTGTTAGGGTTATTTTTAGGGTTAGGGTGCGGGTGAGGGTGAGGGTGAGGGTGAGGTTTAGGGCTAGGGTAGGGTTAGGTTTAGCCAGAGGGTGAGGGTGAGGTTGATGGTTAGTGTTAGGGTTAGGGTGAGGATGAGGGCTACGGTGAGGGTGAGGTTTAGGGGGAGGGTTAGGGTGATTGTGAGGATTAGGTGAGGGTGAGATTTAGGTTTAGTGTTAGAGTTAGGATGAGGGTTAAGATCAGGGTCAAGATTAAGGTGAGGGTTAAGGTGAGGGTTAGTGTGAAGTTGAGGGTGAGGGTTTCCTTTATGTCAGGGTTAGGGGTAGGTTAGGGATTAGGGTGAGGGTGAGGGTGAGGGTATAGTTTACATCAGGGTTAGGGTTAAGCTGAGGTTAGGGTTAGGGTGAGGTTTAGGGTTAGTGTTAGGATTAGGGTTAGGGTGAGAGTGATGTTTAGGGTGAGGGTGAGTGTTAAGGGGAGGGTTAGATTGAGGGTCAGGGTTAGGGTTAGTGTTAGGGTTATGGTGAGGGTGATGTTTAGGGTGAGGGTGAGGGTTAAGGGGAGGGTTAGATTGTGGGTCAGGGTTAGGGTTAGTGTTAGGGTTAGCGTTAGGATGAGGGTTAGGTTGACATTTAGGGTTAGGGTTATTGTTAGAGTTACGGTGAGGGTTAGGCTTAGGGTTAGGTTTAGAGTTAGGGTGAGGGTTAGGGTTAGGGTTAGGATTATGGTAAGGGTTAGGGTTAGCGTGACAGTTATGTTTAGGTTGATGTTAAGGGTGACTTTATGGGTTAGGGTTAGGGTGAGGTAGAGCGTGAGGATTAGGGTGCGGGTGAGGGTGAGTGAGAGGGGGACGGTGAGGATTAGGGTTAGGGTTAGGTTTAGGTTGAGGGTAAGAGTTAGGGTTTGGATTAGGGTTAGTGTAAGGGATAAGCTGAGGGTGAGGGCGAGGGTGAGGTTAAGTGTGAGGCTTTCGTTTTGGTAAGGGTTAGGGTTAGGTTGAGGGTGAGGATTAGGGTGAGGGTGAGGGTTAGGGTTAGGTTGAGCATTACGGTTAGGGATAGGGTTAGGGTGAGGCTTTGGGTGAGAGGTAGGGTTAGGGTTAGGATGAGGGTTAGGCTTAGTGTGACCTTTACGGTAAGGGTTAGGGTTAGTGTGAGGATAAGGTTTAGGGTGAGGGTTAGGTTGAGACTGAGGGTTAGGGTTAGCCTTAGGGTTATGGTGAAGGTTTGGGTGGGGTTTAGGGTTCGGGTTAGGGTTCGGGTTAGGGTTGGGTGAGGGTTAGGGTGAGCGTAAGTGTTAGGGTGCGGGTTAGGTTGAGAGTTAGGGATAGGGTTATGGTGAGGGTAAGGGTTAGGGTTAGGGTGAGGCTGAGGGTGAGGCTAAGGGTGAGGCTGAGGGTTAAGTTTAGGGTTAGGTTTATGATGAGGGCTAGGGTGAGGATTAGGGTGAGGGTGAAGTTTAAGGTGAGGGTTAGGTTTAGGGTGAGGGTAAGGGTTAGGATTAGGGTGAGGTTTAGGGTTAGGGTGATGTTTAGGGTGAGGGTGAAGGAGAGAGTGAGGGTTTGGGTGAGGGTTAGGGTTAGGGTGAGTGTTAGGGTTAGGGTTAGGGTGAGGTTAAGTGTTAGGATGACAGTTACGGTGAGGGTGAGGGTTAGGCTTAGGTTTAGTGTTAGGGTGAGGGTTAGGGTTAGGGCTAGGGTGAGGGTTAGGGTGATGGTTAGGTGGAAGTTTAGGGTTAGGGTTAGGGTTTGGGTTAGGTTGAGGGATAGGGTGAGAGGAAGGGGTAGGCTGAGGGTGAGGGATATGGTTATGGTGAGGGTAAGGGTTAGGCTGAGGCTTAGGTTGAGAGTGAACATTTGTGTTAGCATCAGTGTTGGGTTTAGGGTGAGTCTTAGGGTTAGGCTGAGGGGTAGTTTTAGGGTTAGTGTGAGGGTTAGGGTTAGGGTTAGGTTTAGGGTGAGGGTAAGGGTTAGGGTGAGGTTGAGGGTTGGTTAGAGTTAGCCTTAGTGTGAGGATGAGGGTTAGGGTTAGGTTTAGGGTGAGTGTGAGTGTGAGGGTTAGGTTTAGGATTAGGGTTAGGCTTAGGGTAGGCTGAGGTTGAGGGTATGAGTGAGGCTCACGCTAGCCCTCACGGTTAGGGTTAGGGTGAGTGGCAGATTTAGGGTTAGAGTTAGGGTGAGGCTTAGATTTAGTGTGAGGGTTATGGTTTGGGTAAGGGTTAGGGTGATGCTAAGTGTTAGGGTGAGGGTTAGGGTCAGAGTGAGGGTTAAGGTTAGCCTAAGTGTTACGCTGTGGGTTAGGGTAAGGGTTAGGGTTAGGGTTAGGGTTAGGGTGAGGGTGAGGGTTATGGTTAGGGTTAGGATGAGTGTTAGGGTTAGGGTGATGTTTATGGTGAAAGTGAAAATTAGGGAGAGTGAGAGGGTTCGGGTGAGGGTGAGGGTTAGGTTGTGGGTGAGATTGAGGTTTAGGGTTTGGGTGAGGGTGAGGGTTAGGGTGATGTTTAGGTTGAGGGTGAGGTTTAGATTGAGAGTTAGGCTTCAGGGTATAGGAAGGGATAGGGTGTAGGTGAGGGTTAGGGTGAGGGTGAGGCTTAGGGTGACCATGAGGTTTAAGGTTGGGGGAGGATTAGGGTTAATGTTAGGGTTCGGGTTAGGGTTAAGGTTAGGGTTAGGCTGAGTATTAGGGTGAGAGGTAGGGTTAGGGTTAGGATGAGGTTTAGGCTTAGTGTGACGGTTACGGTTAGGTTTAGGGTTAGGGTTAGTGTGAGGATAAGAGTTAGGGTGAGGGATAGGGTGAGACTGAGGTATAGGGTTAGCTTTAGGGTTAGGGTGAATGTTAGGGTGGGGGTTAGGGTGAGGGTTAGGGTTCGGGTTAGGGTTGGGTGAGGGTTAGGGTGAGTGTAAGGGTTAGGGTGAGGGTTAGGTTGAGGTTGAGGGATAGGGTTATGGTGAGGGTAAGGATTAGGGCAACGGTTAGATTAAGGTTGATGTTTAGGCTTATCATTAATGTTAGGGAGATGGTGAGGGTTAGGGTGAGGTTGAGGGTTAGGCTGAGGGGTAGGAATAGGGTTAGGGTTAGAGTTAGGGTTAGGGTGAGTGTTAGGGTTACGGATAGGGTGAGGGTGAGGGTTAGGGAAAGGGTTAGGGTCAGGGTTAGGATGAGGGAGAGGGTTAGGCTTACCATTAGCATTAGGGTTAGGTTTAGGTTGAGTGTTAGGGTTAGGTTGAGGGGTAGGGTTAGCATTAGGGTTAGGGTTAGGCTTATGGTGCAGGTTAGGGTTAGGATTAGGTTTAGGGTTAGCGTGAGGCTGAGGGTGAGGGTGAGGGTGAGGGTGAGAGTGAGGGTGAGGGTTAAGTTTAGCGTTAGGTTTAGGGTGAGAACTAGGGTGAGGGTCAGGGCTAAGGTGAGGGTTTGGGTGAAGGTGAGGTTTTCGGTCAGGAAAGGTATAGATTTAGGTTTAGGCTGAGGATTACAGTGAGGGTGAGGTTTAAGTTTAGGGTTAGGGTTAGGGGTAGGGTTAGGGTTAGGGTTAAGTTGAGGGTTTATGGTTAGGGTGTTGTTTAGGGAGAGGGTGAGAGTGAGAGTGAGGATTCATTTGAGGGTGTGGCTAAGGGTGTTGGTGAAGATTAGGGTGAGAGTGAAGGTGAGGGTGAGGGTGAGAGTTAGGGTGTTGGTGAGGGGTAGGTTTAGGGTGAGGGTTAGTGTGAAGGTGAGAGTTTCGGTCAGGTTGAGGGTTAGGTTAAGTGTAAGAGTGAGGCTTAGGTTTAGGGTGAGGGGTAGGATGAGGGGTAGGGTTAGGGTTAGGGAGAGGGTTAGGGTGAGGGTTACGTTTAGGTTTAGGGTGAGGATTAGGTTTAGTGTGAAGGTTAGTGTTAGGGTTAGTGTAAGGATCAGGGTTAGGTTGAGGATTAGGGTGAGAGTGAGGGTTAGGGTTAGATTAAGTTTTAGGGTGAGGGTTAAAGTTAGGGTTAGCGTGAGGGTTAGGGTTGGGGTGAGGGTTAGGGTTAGGATTCGGGTGAGTGTTAAGGTGAGGGTGAGGTTTAGGGTGAGGGTGAGGGTTAGGGTTAGGGTGAGTGTGAGGATTAGGTTTAGGGTTACTCTTAGGGCTATGGTGAGGGTTTGGGTTAGGGTGAGGTTTAGGGTGAGGGTGAGGTTTAGGGTTAGCGTTAGGGTTAAGGTGTGAGTTAGGGTGAGAGTTAGGGTTAGGGTGAGGGTGAGGGTTAGGTTTAGGGTTAGGGTGATGTTTAGGGTTAGGGTGTGCATTAGGGATAGGTTTATGGTTAGGGTGAGGGTTAGGTTTATGTTTAGGGTTCAAGTTAAAGTGAGTGTGAGGGTGAGTGTTAGGGTTAGGATTAGGGCTCGGGTTAGTGTTAGGCTGAGGGTGAGTGTGAGGGTTAGGGTTAGGGTAATGTTTTGGGTTAGCGTTAGTTTGAGGGTTAGATTTAGGGTTAGGGTGAGGTTTAGGGTGAGGATTATGGTTAGGGTTAGGGTGAGGGTTAGGTTTAGTGTGAGGGTTATGGTTAGGTTTAGGGTGAGGGTGTGGGTAAACGTTAGGGTGAGGGTCAGTGTGAGGGTGAGGTTTAGGGTAAGGGTTAGGGTGAGTGTTTGGGTGAGGTTTAGGTTTAGGTTTAGGGTTAGTGTGAGGGTTAGGATGAGGGTAAGGGTTAGGGTGAGGTTTAGGTTGTGGTTGAGTATTAGGGTTAGCATTATTCTTAGGGTGAGGGTTAGGGTTGGGTATAGCATTAGGGTTAGGGTTAGGGTTAGGGTGAGGGTTAGAATTAGGGTTAAGGTGAGGGTGAGGTTTAGGGTTAGCATTAGGTTTACAGTTAGGTTTAGAGTGAGTGTGAGGGTGAGGGTGAGGGTTAGGAATATGTTTAGGTTTAGGTTGAGGCTGAGGTTGAGGATGAGGTTGAGTTTGAGGGTTAGGGTTAGGGTTTGGCTTAGGGTGAGGTGTAGGGTGAGGGCCAGGGTTAAGGTGAGGGTTAGGGTTAGGGTGCGGTTTTCGGTTAGGAAAGGGTTAGGTTTAAGTTTAGGGTGAGGATTAGGCTGAGGGTGAGGTTGAAGGTGAGGGTTAGGGTTAAGGTGAGGTTTAGGGTTAGGGTTAGCCTGAGGGTTAGGGTTATGTTGATGATTAGGGTGAGGGTGAGGGAGAGGGTTAGGGTGTAGGTGAGGGTTAGGGTGACGGTGAGGGTTAGGGTGATGCTGTGGGTTAGGTTGAGGGTTAAGGTTAGTGTGAGGGTTAGGATTAGTGTTAGTGTGAGGCAAAGGTTTAGGGTGAGGATTAGGATGAGAGTAAGAGTTAGGGTTAGGTTTAGCCTTAGGGTTAGGGTGAGGTATAGGGTTAGAGTTCGGGTTAAGGTTAGGTTGAGGGTGAGGGTTAGACTTAGGGTTAGGGTGAGGGTTAGGTTTGGGGTGAGTCTTAGGGTTACAGTTAGGGTGAGGTTGAGGGTGATGGTGAGGGTTCGGGTGAGGGTTAGGCTGTGAGTTAGGGTTAAGTTTATGGTTAGGGTAAGGGTTAGGGTGAGGTTGAGGGTGAGGGTTAGGGTTAGGGTGACATTGAGGGTTAGGGTGACAGTGGGGGTTAGGGTGAGGGTGAGGTTTAGGTTTAGTGTTAGTGTTACAGTGAGGGTGAGAGTCAGGGTTAGGATTAGGGTGAGGGTTAAAGTGAGGGTTATGGTTAGACTTTGGTTTAGTGTTAGTGTGAGGATTAGGGTTAGTGTTAGGTTTATAGTGAGGGTAAGGGTTAAGATGAGGGTTAGGCTCACGTGTATGTTTAAGGTAAGGGTTAGGGAGAGGGTGAGGGTAAGGGTTAGGGTGAGGGTTAGGGTGAGGGTGAGGGTTAGGTTTAGCATTAGGGTTAGGTTTTGGGTTAGGATGAGGGGTGGGTTAATGTTAGGGTGAGGATGAGGGTTAGGGTTAGCATTAGGTTTAGGGTTAGAGTGAGGGTGAGGGTTAGGGTTAGGGTTAGGGTGAGTGTGAGGTTGAGGGTTAGGGTTAGGGGTAGGGTGAGGGTTAAGGTTAAGGTGTGGGTTCCGGTTAGGGTGAGGGTGAGGCTAAGGATTAGGGTGAGGTTTAGTGTCTGGGTGAGTGTTAGGGTTTGAATAAGAGTTAGGGTTTGGGTTAGGATGAGGTTGAGGGTGAGGGTTAGGGTTAGGGTTAGGGTTAGGGTTAGGGTGAGTTTGAAGGTGAGGGTTAGGGTGAGGTTTAGGTTTAGGGTTAGGGTTAGGGTTAGGATATGTGTTAGGGTGAGGGCTAGGGTGAGGGTGAGGGTTCGGGTTTGTGTTAGGGTGAGGGTAAGTGTTAGGGTGAGGGGTAGTGTGAGGGGTAGGGTTAGGGTTAGGGTGAGTGTGAGGGTTAGGTTTAGCGTGAGTGTGAGGGTCAGGATTAGGGTGAGGGTTCGTGTTAGGGTTAGGATTAGGGTTGGGGTGAGAGTGAGGGTTATGTTTAGGGTTAGGGTGAGGGTTAGGTTTAGGGTGATGTTTAGGGTGAGTGTGAGGGTTAGGGTGACAGTGATGGTTCGGGTGAGGGTGAGGATTAGGGTGTGGATGAGGGTTATGGTGAGGGTGAGGGTTAGGGTTAGATTTAGGGTGTGGATTAGGGTTAGGGTTAGGATTAGGGTGAGGGGTATGATCAGGGATAGGGTGAGTTTTTGGGTTAGTGTGAGTTTTAGGGTTAGGTTTAGGGTAAGTGTGAGGATAACGGTTAGGGTGAGGGATAGGATTATTGTTAGGGTTAGGGAGAAGATTAAGGTTAGGTTTAGGGTTATGGTGAGATTGAGGGTTAGGTTGAGGTGAGGGTTCGGGTTTGGGTGAGGTTTAGGGTGATGGTGAGGGTTAGGGTTAGGGTTAAGGTGAGGGTGAGGATCAGAATAATGGTTAGTGTTAGGTTTAGGGTGAGGGTGAGGTTTCAGATTAGGATTAGGGTTAGGGTTAGGCTTAGTGTGAGGGTGAGGGTGAGGATGAGGGTGAGGGTTAGGGTTAGGGTGAGGGTTAGGGTTATGGTTAGGGTTAGGGTTAGGATGAGCTTTATGCTGAGGGTTAGGGTTAGAGTTAGTGTGCAGGTTAGGTTTAGGGTTAAGGTTAGCGTGAGGGTGAGGGTTTAGTTTAGGTAACGTTTAGGGTAAGATTAGGGTGAAGTTTAGGATGAGGTTGAGGGTTAAGATGAGGTTTTCGGTTAGGGTGAGCATTAGGGTTAGGATTAGGGTCAGGGTTATTGTTAGGGTGATGTTTAGGGTGAGGGTGAGGGTGAAGGTTCGGGTGAGGGGGAGGGTTAGAGTTAGGGTTAGCTTGAGGCTTATGGTTATGGTTAGGGTAATGGTGAAGGTTAGGGTGAGTGTGAGGTTGAGGGTGAGGGTTAGGGTGAGGGTTAGAATGAGGGTGAGCGTTAGGGTGAGAGTGAGGGTTCGGGGGAGGGTTCGGGGGAGGGGGAGGGTTATGGTTATGGTTTGGTTTAGAGTTAGGGTTAGGGTGTGGATGACGGTTAGGGTTAGGATTAGAGTTAGGGTGATGGTAAGGCTTCGGGTGAGGGTTAGGGTGAGGATGAGAGTTAGGGTTAGGGTGAGGGTGAGGGTAAGTGTTAGCGTGAGGACTAGGGTTAGGTTTAGGATTAGGGTGAGTGTTAGGGTTATGGTGAGGGTGAGGCTGAGGGTTAGGTTCATTATTAAGGTTAGGGTTAGTGTGAGGGTTAGTGATAGTGTTAGGGTTAGGTTGAGGGTTAGAGTTAGGGTAAAGGTGAGGGTTAGTCTGAGACGTAGGGTTAGGGTTAGGGTGAGAGTTAGGCTCAGTGTGAGGGTTAGGGTTAGGGTGAGGGTAAGGGTTAGGTTTAGGGTTAGGGTGAGGGTGAGTGTGAGTGTGAGGGTTAGGGTTATGGTGAGGGTTAGTGTTAGGGGGTGGGCTAGGTTGAGGGTTAGGTTGAGGGTGAGAGTGAGTGTGAGGTTTTCGTTTAGGTAAGGTTTAGGGTTAGGGTTAGGGTGAGGATTAGGGTGAGGTTGTGGGTTAGGGTTAGGGTGAGGGTGAGGGTTAATGTTAGGATGAGGGTTAGGGATAGGGTTAGTGTGAGGGTGAGGGTGAGGGTGAGGGTTTCGTTTACATCAGGGTTAGGATTAAGCTGAGGTTAGGGTTAGGGTGAGGGTTAGGGTTAGGGATAGGGTATGGGTCAAGTTTAGGGTGATGTTTAGGGTGAGGGTGAGGGTTAGGGTGAGAGTTAAGATGAAGTTTAGGGTTAGTGTTAGGATTAGGGTTACGTTGAGTGTGAGGTTTAGGGATAGAGTTAGGGTTATGGGGAGGGTTAAATTGAGGGTCAGGGTTAAGGTTAGTGTTAGGGTTAGGGTTAGCATGAGGGTTAGGCTGAGGATTAAGTTTAGGGTTAGTGTGAGGGTTAGGGTTAGGGTTAGGGTTTGGTTAGGTTGAAGGTTAGCTTTAGGTTTAGGGTTAGGATAAGGTTTAGGCTGAGGGTTAGGTTTAGGGTTAGTGTGAGGGTTAGGTTTAGGGTTAGGGTGTGGACTATGCTGAGGGTGAGGGTTAGGGTGAGGGTTAGGGTTATGGCTGGGGTTAGCGTCAGGGGTAGGCTGAGGGTTAGTATTAGGGTATAGACTAGTGTTAGGCTGAAGTTGAGGGTGAGGTTGAGGGTGAGGGTTACTGTTAGAGTGAGGGTTAGAGTGAGGGTGAGAGGGAGTGGGAGTATTTGGTTTAGGGTTAGAGTTAGGTTGAGGGTGAGTGTTACGATTAGGGTTAGCACTAGGTTTAGGCTGAGGGTTAGGGTGAGTTTGAGGGTGAGGTTTAGGGTTAGGGTGAGGGTTAGGGTTAGGGTTAGTTTTAGGGTAAGGTTTAGGGTTAGGGTTAGGGTTAGGATGAGCATAGGCTGAGGGTTAGGGTTAGGGTTAGGGTTTGGTTAGGGTGAAGATTGCTTTTAGGTTTAGGGTTAGGATAAGGTTTAGGATAAGGTGAGGGTGAGGGGTAGGGTGAGGTTGTGGGTTTGGGTTATGGTTAGGTTAAGGTTTAGGGTTAGGGTGAGGGGAAGGGTTAGAGTGAGCTTTAGGCTGAGGGTGAGGGTGAGGGTTTCAGTTAGTTAAAGGTTAGGGTTAGGGTGAGGATTAGGGTGAGGGTGAGGATTAAGCTGAGGTTAGGTTCAGGGTGAGGGTTCGGGTTAGGGTGAGGGTTAGGGTTAGGATGATGTTTAGGGTGAAGGTGAAGGTTAGAGTGAGGGTGAGGGTTAGGGTTAGGGTTAGGTTTAATGTGAGGCTGAGGGTTAGGAATAGGAATAGGATTAGGGTTAGGGTTCAGCTGAGGGTGAGGATCAGGGTGTGGGTGAAGGTCAGTGTCAGGGTTACGTTTAGGGCTACAGTGAGTGTTACGGTTATTTTGAGGGTTATGGTTAGGGTTAGGGTGAGGGTAAGGGTTAGGGTGAGGGTTAGGGTGAGTGTGAGGGTTTGGAATAGGGTTTGGGTTAGGGTTAGGGTGAGGGTTAGGTTTTGGGTGATGTTTAGAGTGAGGGTGAGGGTGAGGATGAGGGTGCGGTTGAGGGTGAGGGTTCGGTTGAGGGTGAGGGTTAGGGTGTGAGTGAGGATTAGGGTTAGGGTGAGGGTTAGGTTGAGGGTGAGGGTGAGGTTAGGGTTAGGGTTTGGGTTAGAGATAGGGTGAGTTTGAGAGTGAGGGTTAGGTTTAGGATTAGGGTGAGTGTTAGGGTTAGGTTGAGGGTTAGGTATATTGTTAGGGTAAAGGTAAGGGTGAGGGTGGGTGTTAGGGTTAGGTTTAGGGTTAGAGTTAGGGTGAGCGTGAGGGTGAGGGTTATGATTAGGGTTAGGTGAAGGTGAAGGAGAGGGTGAGGGTGAGGGTTAGGTTTAGGGTGAGGTTTAGGCTTACGGTTAGGGTTAGTGTGAGGGTTAGTGTTAGGGTTAGGATGAGGGTTAGGCTGAGGGTTAGGGTTAGGATTAGGGTGAGGTTTAGGGCTACGTTTCGGGTTAGGATAAGGGTTAGGCTGAGGGTTAGGGTTAGGGTTAGTGTGAGGGATTGGCTTAGGGTTAGGGTAAGAGTTAGGGTGAGGGTAAAGGTTAGGGTGAGAGTTAGAGTGAGGGTGAGGGTTAGGGTTAGGGTGAGTGTTAGGGTAAAATTTAGGTTTAGAGTTAGGGTTAGGGTGAGGGTAAGGGTGTGAGTAAGTGTTAGGGTGAGGTTTAGGGTGAGGGTGAGGTTTAGCGTCAAGGTTAGGTTTAGGGTGAGGGTTAGGGTTTGGGTAATTGTTAGGGTGAGGTTTAGTGTGAGGGTGAGGGTAAGTGGAAGGGTGAGGATTAGTGTGAGTCTGAGGGTTAGGATTAGCATTAGGGTGATGGTGAGGGTTAGGGTAGGATTAGAGTTAGGGTTAGATTAAAGCTTAGGGTGAGGGTTAGGGTGAGGTTGAGGGTTATTGTTAGGGTGAGTGGGAGGGTAAATGTTAGGGTAAGGACTAATTTTAGGGTTAAGATTAGGGTGAGTGTTAGGGTTATTGTGAGGGTGAGGGTGAGGGTTAGGTTCAGTATTAGGTTTAGGGTTAGTGTGAGGGTTAGTGATAGGGTTTGGGTTAGGGTGAGGGTCAGAGTTAGGGTTAAGGTGAGGGTTAGTCTGAGAGGTAGGGTTAGGGTTAGGGTGAAGGTTAGGCTTACTGTGAGGGTTAGGGATAGGTTTAGGGTTAGGGTGAGGGTGAGTTTGAGGGTGAGGGTTTGGGTTAGGGTGAGGGTTAGTGTTAGGGGGATGGCTAGGTTGAGGGTTAGGGTTTGGGTGAGGATTAGGGTGAGGTTGTGGGTTAGGTTTAGGGTGAGGGTGAGGGTCAGGGTTAGTGTTAGGATGAGGGTTAGCGTTAGGCTTAGGGTGAGTGTGAGGGTTCCGGTGAGGGTTCGGGTGAGGGTTAGGGTGTGGGTTAAGTTTCGGTTTTGGGTGAGGGTTAGGGTGACAGTGAGTGTTAGGGTGAGGGTGAGGTTGAGTGTGAGGGTTAGGGTTAGGTTTAGGGATAGGATTAGGGTTAGGTTTAGGGTAAGGGTTAGGGTTAGGTTGAGGGTTAGGTTTAGGGTTAGGGATAGGGTTAGGGTGAGGTTAGGTTGAGGGTGAGGGTTAAGCTGTGGTTAGGGTTAGGGTGATGGTTAGGGTTAAGGTGATGGTTAGTGTGAGGGTGAGTGTTCGGTGAGGGTGAGGGTGAGGGTTAGTGTTAAGGTTAGGTTTAGGTTGAGGGTGATTGTGAGAGTGAGGATTAGGAATAGGATTAGGGTTAGAGTTAAGCTGAAGCTGAGGGTCAGGGTGAGGGTGAAGGTTAGGGTCAGGGTTAGGATTAGGGTTAGAGTGAGGGTTACGGTTAGTGTGAGGATAATGG
This sequence comes from Dipodomys merriami, assembly GCF_024711535.1. Lineage (NCBI taxonomy): Eukaryota > Metazoa > Chordata > Mammalia > Rodentia > Heteromyidae > Dipodomys > Dipodomys merriami. Next base: position 149,158 of record NW_027202573.1, on the reverse strand, counting down.
TTAGGGTTAGGGTGAGTTTAAGGATTAGGGTGAGAGTAAAGGTTAGGGTGAGGATTAGGGTGAGTGTGAGGGTTTGGATTAGGGTTTGTGTTAGAGTTAGGGTGAGGGTTAGGATTTGGGTGATGTTTAGAGTGAGTGTGAGGGTTAGGGTGAGGATGAGGGTGAGGGTGAGGGTGAGGGTTCGGTTGAGGGTGAGGGTTAGGGTGTGGGTGAGGATTAAGTTTAGGGTGAGGGTTAGCGTTAGGCCTAGGTTTAGGGTTAGGTTGAGGGTTAGGGTTAGGGTTAGGGTGAGGGGTAGGGACAGGGGTAGGGTCAGGTTTAGGGTGAGGTTTAGGGTGAGTGTGAGGGTTAGGGTGAGGGTGAGGGTGAGGGTTAGGGTTAGGGTTTGCGTTAGACTTAGGGTGAGTTTGAGGGTGAGGGTTAGGTTTAGAATTAGGGTGAGCGTTAGGGTTAGGTTGAGGGTTAGGGATAGTGTTAGGGTTAGGGTAAGGGTGAGGGTGAGTGTTAGGATTAAGTTACATTTAGGGTTAGGCTGAGGGTTATTGAGAGGATGAGGGTGAGGCTTAGGTTTAGGTGAGGTTTAGGTTTACGGTTAGGGTTAGGGTGAGGGTTAGGATTAGGGTTATGGTTAGGATGAGGGTTAGGCTAAGGGTTAGGCTTAGGGTTAGGGTGAGGTTTAGGGCTAGGTTTAGGGTTAGGATAAGGATTAGGCTGAGGATTAGGGTTCGGGTTAGTGTGAGGGTTAGGTTTAGTGTTAGGGTAAGAGTTAGGGTGAGGGTTAGGTTGAGGGTGAGGTTTAGGGTTAGGGTGAGGGTTAGGGTCAATTTTAGGTTTAGGGTTATGGTTAGAGTGAGGGAAAGGGTGTGGGTAAGTGTTAGGGTGAGGTTTAGAGTGAGGGTGAGGGTTAGCATCAAGGTAAAGGTTAGGGTTAGGGTTAAGGTAAGGGTTAGGGTTTGGGTGAGTGTTAGGGTGAGTTTTAGGGTTAGGGGGAGGGTTAGGGTTAGGGTAAAGTGTTAGGGAGAGGGTGACAGTGAGGCTGAGAGTTATGGTTAGCATTAGGGTGAGGGTGAGGGTTAGGGTGTAGTTTTGGGTTAAGGTTAAGGATAGGGTGAGGATTAGGGTTAGGGTTAGGTTGAGGGTGAGGGTTAGGGTGAGGGGTAACATTAGAGTTTGGGTGAGGGTTAGGTTTAGTGTGAGGATTAGGGTTGGTTTAGGGTGACGGTAAGGGTTAGGGTGACAGTTAGGTTGAATGTGAGGTAGGATGAGGGTTAGGGTTAGGGTGAGGGTTAGGGATAGGTTTAGGGTTAGGGTGAGGGTTAGGGTTAGGATTAGAGTTAGGGTGATGGTAAGGCTTCGGGTGAGGGTTAGGGTGAGGATGAGAGTTAGGGTTAGGGTGAGGGTGAGGGTAAGTGTTAGCGTGAGGACTAGGGTTAGGTTTAGGATTAGGGTGAGTGTTAGGGTTATGGTGAGGGTGAGGCTGAGGGTTAGGTTCATTATTAAGGTTAGGGTTAGTGTGAGGGTTAGTGATAGGGTTAGGGTTAGGGTGAGGGTTAGAGTTAGGGTAAAGGTGAGGGTTAGTCTGAAAGGTAGGGTTAGGGTTAGGGTGAGAGTTAAGCTCAGTGTGAGGGTTAGGGTTAGGGTGAGGGTAAGGGTTAGGTTTAGGGTTAGGGTGAGGGTGAGTGTGAGTGTGAGGGTTAGGGTTATGGTGAGGGTTAGTGTTAGGGGGTGGGCTAGGTTGAGGGTTAGGTTGAGGGTGAGAGTGAGTGTGAGTTTTTCGGTTAGGTAAGGTTTAGGGTTAGGGTTAGGGTGAGGATTAGGGTGAGGCTGTGGGTTAGGGTTAGGGTGAGGGTGAGGGTGAGGGTGAGGGTTAATGTTAGGATGAGGGTTAGGGATAGGGTTAGTGTGAGGGTTTGGGTGAGGGTGAGGGTTAGGCTTAGGGTTAGTGTGAGGTTTAGGTTTACGGTGAGGGTAATGGTTAGGGTGAGGGTTAGGGTTAGGGTTAGGTTGAGGGTTAGTGTTAGGTTGTTGTTTATTGTGAGAGTCAGGTTTAGGGTGTGGGTGAGTATTCGGGTAGAGTTAGGGTTCGGGTTAGGGTTAGGGATAGGGTTAGGGTTTGGGTAAAGTTTAGGGTGAGGGTGATGATTAGGGTTAGCGTGAGGGTTAGGGTTAGTTTTAGGGTTAAGATGAGGTTTAGGCTGAGGGTTAGTATAAGGGATAGGGTGAGGGTTAGGGTTACGGTTAATATGAGTGTTAGGTTTAGGATTAGGGTTTGGGTTAGGTTGACGGTAATGGTTAGGGTGAGGGTTAGGGTGAGGCTCAGGGTTAAGTTTAGGGTGAGGTTAGGTTGAGTGTTAGGATTATGGTTATGGTTAGGGTAAGGCTGAGGGGGAAAGAGAGGTTGAGGGTGAGCGTTAGGATTAAGGTTACTGATAGGGTGAGGGTTAGGCTCAGGGGTAGGGTTAGGGTTAGGTTGAGGGTTAGGTTTAGTGTGAGGTTTAGGGTTAGGGTTAGAGTGAGGGTTAGGTTTAGTGTGTTGGTTAGGGTTAGGGTTAGGTTGAGGGTAAGGGTTAGGATGAGGGTTAGGGTGAGAGTGAGGTTTAGGGTTAGCATTAGGTTTAAGGTTAGGGTTAGGATGAGGGTTAGGGTGAGGGAGAGGGTGAGGGTGAGGGTAAGGGTTAGGATGAGGGTCAGGTTTAGTGTGCCGCGGACTGGGTTCTGTCGGGCCACGCCGACCCCAGTAGAGTCTGCTTAGCATGGGAAACCATCTATCAGACCATGATAGGGGCCTCGAGACCTATCTCTGAGTTTTGGCACTTCACCGAAGTCTACCTCAGAGAATGGGGCTTTACAGAAACCTATCTCCAAGTTTTGGGACTTCACCGAAGTCTACCTTGGAGAATAGGGCTTCTAAGAGGCCTACTCCTGGGAAAAGGCTGGCAAAACCCCTGGAAAAGATATGTTTCTGCCTATCTTTTCCTCATAAGAGTGCCTATTAATCTTTTACTGTTTTTGCTGTTCATTGTACTTACTCATTGTCAACGTTCCCTTATTCAAAGCTCTTTCTTAAGAGTGTTGACGACTCCAATATCTGAGGAGTGTCTTAAAAATATGACTAACTCACCAGAGTTAAGTGCTACCCTGAAACCCCTCTCATGGAGGCTAGTAGACAAATATAAGTAAATATAAAAGTATTGGAGGTTTCACAAAGTCACTCCAGCAGAAGGAATTGTAAGAAATTTACAAGAAGCTGTAGGCGCGGCTAGAACAGAAGGAATGTATGGCAGTTGCTGAGATAACTACTTAGGAGAAAGAACTTCCTCATTTACTAAGAGACTTGCTAAATCTAAGTCTCCTTGGTGTTTACTATTAAAGAAGGAACAGAAAAGATCTTAATGGGACAGTTAAGGCCTCTATAGAAAAAAGTAGTGGTTAATTGGTGACAATCATCGAAACCCATTGTATTTCTTAAAAATAGAGGTAAAGCCGGAAACAAGTGCCTATCAGGCGACCAGCTGGTGACCGCCCAATAATGAAGCCCTGCAGCAAGATTATGTAACCTTTTGCCCTTTCTTATGGAGACTTTTTGCTATAAAAGTTTGTTATCCTCTGCATTAAATCGCACTCAGCACTCAGCATCCACTCCTAATGTGTGTGAGTTGTCTGTTTGCCATCTCCCCATCCTATTCCAGGTTCCTCCCCTAGGTATCCTCCGTTGTCCTGACAGAACCCGGTCCGCGGCAGGTGGCGCCCAACGTGGGGCACAGAGCGGGACAAGAAGCAGTTTCTTCAGTCCACAGCATTAGTGTGAGGGTGAGGGTTAGGTTTAGTGTGAGGGTGAGGGTTAGGTTTAGGGTGAGTATTAGGGTTAGGGTAAGGGTGAGGGTTAGGGTTAGGGTTAGGGTGAGGGTGAGGGTCAGGGTGAGGGATAGGTTTAGGTTGAGGATTAGATTTAGGGTGAGGTTTAGAGTTTGGATTAGGGTGAGATTTAGGGTTAGGGTGATGTTTATTGTGAGGGTGAGTGTTAGGGCGAGTGTGAGTGTTCGGGTGAGGGTGACTGTTCGGGTGAGGGTGACGATTAGGGTGTGGTTGAGGGTTAGGGTTAGTATGAGAGTCAGGGTGAAGTGTAGGGATAGGGTTAGGGTGAGGGTTAGGGTTAGTGTGAAGGTTAGAGTTAGGGTTAGGGTTAGGGTTAGCGTTAGTGTGAGGATAAGAGTTAGGGTGTGGGTTAGTGTGAGGGTGAGGGTTAGGGTTAGCGTTAGGGTTAGGGTGTGGGTTACTGTGAGGGTGAGGGTTATGGTGAGGTTTAGGGTTAGGGTGAGGGTTAGGATTAGGGTTAGTGTGAGGGTTAGAGTTAGGGTGATGTTTAGGGTGAGGTTGAGGGTTAGTGTGAGGGTGAGAGTGAGGGTGAGGGTTAGGGTTAGGTTTAGGGTGAGGGTGTGGGTTAGGGTTAGGATTAGTGTTAGGGTTAGGCTGAGGGTGAGGATGAAAGTGAGTGTGAGGTTTAGGGATAGGGTTAGTATTAGGTTAAAGTTAGTTTTAGGGTGAGGGTTAGGGTTAGGTATATTGTTAGGGTTAGGGTTTGGGTTAGTTAGGGTGAGGGTGAGGGTTAGCGTTAGGGTTAGGTTTAGGGTTAGGGTGAGGGTGGGGTTCAGGGTTAGGGTTAGGATTATGTTTAGGGTAAGCCTGAGGGGGAAGTGGAGGTTGAGTGTGAGGTTTTGGTTTAGGGTTACGGTTAGGGTGAGGGTTACAGTTAGGTTTAGCGTTAGTATAAGGGCTAGGCTGAGGGTAAGGGTTAGGGTTAGTGTGAGTGTTAGCTTTAGTGATAGGGTTTGGGTTAGGTTGAGGGTAAAGTTTAGAGTGAGAGTTATGGAGAGGATAAGGGTTAGGGTTACCGTGAAGGTTCGGGTGAGGGTTAGGGTTAGGGTTATGGTTAGGGGTAGCGTGAGGGTTAGGGTGAAGGTTAGGTTTAGGGTTAGGGTTCAGGTGTGGGTTAGGTTGTGGGTAAGTGTTAGAGTGAGGGTTAGGGTGAGGGTGAGGGTTAATAGGAGGGTGAGGGTTAGTGTTAGCATTAGGGTTAGGGTGAGGGTTAGGGTTAGGGTTAGGGTGAGGGTTAAGGTGAGGGATAGGGTTAAGGTTAGGGATAGGGTGAGGATTAGGGTTAGAGTTAGGAATAGGGTGAGGGTTAGGCTGAGGGGTAGTGTTAGGTTTAAGGTGAGTGTTAGGTTTAGTGTGAGGATTAGGGTTAGGTTTAGGGTGAGGTTTAGGTTTATTGTGAGGGTTAGGGTTAGTGTTAGGGTGAAGGTAAGGGTTAGGGTGAGGTTTACGGTGAGGGTGAGGTTTAGGGTTAACATTAGGTTTAGGTTTAAGGTTAGGGTGAGGGTTAGGGTTAGGGTGAGGGTGAGGGTGAGGGTGAGGCTTATGTTTAGGATGAAGATTAGGGTTAAGGTGAGGGTTCGGGTTAGGTTTAGGGTGAGGGTTAGGGTCAGGGTAAGGGTTAGGGTGAGGGTTAGGGTTATGGTTAGGTTTAGTGTGAGGGTCAGGGTGAGGGTTAGGGTTAGGTTGAGGGTTAGGGTTAGGGTTAGGTGAGAGTTAGGGTTAGGGTTAGTGTTAGGGTGAGGGTGAGGGTTATGGTCAGGGTTAGGTGGAGGATTATGGTGAGGGTTAGGGTTAGGATAAGTGTTAGGGTTAGGGTTAGGCTGAGGGTGAGGGTGAAAGGGAGGGTGAGGGTTAGGGTTAGGGTTAGGGTGAGGGGTAGTGTGAGGGGTAGTGTTAGGTTTAGGGTGAGGATTAGGTTTAGGGTGATGTTTAGGGTGAGGGTGAGGGTTAGGGTGAGGGTTAAAGTTAGGGTTAGGGTTATGTTTAGGGTGAGGCAGAGGGTTAGTATTAGGAATAGGATTACGGTTAGGGTTAAGCTGAGCCTGAGGGTAAGGGTGAGGGTGAAGGTTAGGGTCAGGGTTAGGATTAGGGTTAGAGTGAGGGTTATGGTTAGTGTGAGGGTTATGGTTAGGGTTAGGGTGAGGGTAAGGGTTAGGGTGAGAGTAAAGTTTAGGGTGATGGTTAGGGTGAGTGTGAGGGTTTGGATTAGGGTTGGGGTTAGGCTTAGGGTGAGGGTTAGGGTTTGGTTGATGTTTAGAGTGAGAGTGAGGGTTAGGTTGTAGGTGAGGATTAGGTTTAAGGTGCGGGTTAACGTTAGGGGTAGGTTTAGGGTTAGGTTGAGGGTTAGGGTAGGGTTAGGGTGAGGAGTAGGGACAGGAGTAGGGTCAGGTTTAGGGTGAGATTTAGGGTGAGTGTGAGGGTTAGGTTGAGGGTGAGGGTGAGGGTTAGGGTTAGGGTTTGCGTTAGACTTAGGGTGAGTTTGAGGGTGAGGGTTAGATTTAGGATTAGGGTGAGGGTTAGGTTTAGGTTGAGGCTTAGGGATAGTGTTAGGGTTAGGGTAAGGGTGAGGGTGAGTGTTAGATTTAGATTTAGGGTTAGGGTGAGTTTGAGGGTGCTGGTTAGGTTTAGGATTAGGATTAGGTTTAGGGTTAGGGGGAGTGTTACAGTGAGGGTGAGGGTGAGGGTTCGGGTGAGGGTTAGTGTGTGGGTGATGGTTAGGGTTAGGGTGAGGATTAGGTTTAGGCTTAGGGTTAAGGTTGTGGTGAGGGTATAGGTTAGGGTTAGGTTTAGTGTGAGGATGAGGGTTAAGGTTAGTTTTAGGGTTAGGGTGAGGGTTACGGTTAGGGTTACGGTTAGGGTTAGGGTGAGGGTGAGGTATAGGTTGAGGGTTAGTTTTAGGGTGAAGGTTAAGGCTAGTGTTAGGTCAGGGTGAGGGTGAGGGTGAGTGTTAGGTTTAGGTTTAGAGTTAGGGTGAAGGTGAGGGTGAGGGTTAGGATTAGGGTTAGGGTTATGGTTAGGATGAGGGTTAGGCTGAGGATTAGGGTTAGAGTTAGTGTCACCGTTAGGGTTAGGGTTAGGTTTAGGGTTAGTGTGAGGTTTAGTGTTAGATTTAGGGTTCTTTTGATAATTAGGGTTAGGGTTAGGGATTGGCTTAGTGTGAGGGTAAGTGTTAGGGTGAGGGTTAGGGTGAGGGTGAGGTTTAGGGTTAGGGTGAGTGTTAGGTTTAGGGTTATGATGAGGGTGAGGGTTAGGGTGAGCCGTAGGTTTAGGGTTAGGGTTAGTTTGCGGGTTAGGGTGAGGGTAAGGGTTAGGGTGAGGTTAAGGTTGAGGGTGAGTTTTAGGGTTAGGGTGAGGGTAAGGTTTAGGGTGAGGGTTAGGGTGAGGGTTAGGGTTAGGGTTAGTGATAGGGTAAGGATTACTGTTAGTGTGAGAGTTAGGGTGAGGGTAAGGTTTAGGGTTAGTGTGAGGATAAGGGTTAGGGTGAGAATTAGGGTGAGGGTGAGGGTTAAGGTTAGGGTGATGGTTAGGGTTAGGGTTATGGTTAAGGTGAGGGTTAGGGTGAGCTCTAGGTTTACGGTTAGGGTTATTTTGCGGGTTAGGGCGAGTGTAAGGATTAGGGTGAATTTTAGGTTTAGGGTGAGGGTTATGGTTAGGGTGAGTGTAAGGGTTAGGATGAGGGTTAGGGTGAGGTTTCGGGTTAGGGTTAGGGATAGGGTGAGGATTAGGGTTAGTGTGAGTGTTAGGATTAAGTTTATTGTGAGGATAAGTGTTAGGGTGAGGGTTAGAGTGAGGGTGTGGTGTTGGGTTAGTGTTAGGGATAGGGTGAGCGTAAGGGTGAGGGTTAGGTTTAAGGTGAGGGTTATGGTGAGGTTTAGGGTGAGGGTGAGGGTCGGTTGAGGGTTAGGGTTAGGATTAGTGTTAGGGTTAGGGTGAGGGCTAGGGTGAGAGTGAGGTTTGGGTGAGGGTGAGGGTGAGTGTTTCAGTTATGTAACTGTTAGGGTAAGTGTGAGGATTAGGGTGAGGGTGAGGGTTAACCTGAGGTTAGGTTTAGCCTGATGGTTAGGGTTAGGGTTAGGGTGAGTGTTAGGGTTAGGGTGATGGTTAGGGTGAGTGTGAGGCTGAGAGTTAGGATTAGGAATAGGGTTAGTGTTAGGGTCAGGCTGAGGTGAGGGTCAGGGGGAGGGTGAAGGCTGGGGTTAGGGTTATAGTTAGGGTGAGGGTTAAGCTTAGTGTGTGGGTTAGTGTTAGGTTTATGTTTCGGGTGAGCGTTAGGTTTATATTTAGGGTTAGCATAAGGGTTAGGCTGAGGGTTAAGGTTAGGGTTAGTCTGAGGGTTAGGTGTAGGGTTAGGGTAAGTGTAAAGTTTAGGGTGAGGGTTAGGGTGAGTGTGAGGGTTTGGATTAGGGTGAGGGTTAGCGTGAAGGTTAGGTTTACGGTTAGGGTAGGGTGAAGGTTAGGGTGTGGGTTAGTGTAAGGGTGAGGGTTAGGGTGAGGGTTAGGATTAGGGTTAGCATTAAGTTTAGGGTGAGGGTGAGGGTTAGGGTGAGGGTTTGGGTTAAGGTTAAAGATAGGGTGAGGATTAGGTTTAGGGTTAGGTTTAGGGTGAGGGTTAGGAGGAGCGGTAGGCTTAGCGTTAGGGTGAAGTTTAGGTTTAGTGTGAGAGTTAGTGTTAGGGTTAGGGTGATGGTAAGGGTTAGTGTGAGGGTTATGGTGAGTGTGAGGTTTAGGGTTAGCATTAGTTTTAGCGTTAGGTTTAGGATGAGTATTAGGGTTAGGTTTAGGGTTAGGGTGAGGGTGAGGGTGAAGGTTAGAGTTAGGATGAGTGTAGGGGTTAGGGGTAGAGTGAGGGTTAGGGTTAGGGTTACTGTGAGGGTTAGGATTATGGTGAGGTTTAGGGTGAGGGTGAGGGTTAGTTTTAGCATTAGGGTGAGGGTTAGCTTTAGGGTCATGATTAGTGTCCGGGTGAGGGTTAGGATGAGGGTGAGTGTTCTGCTGAGAGTTAGGATTAGGGTTAGGATCAGGGATAAGTTTAGTGTGAGGGTAAGGGTTAGGGTGAGTGTTAGGCTGAGGGTCAAGTTTAGGGTTAGGGTGAGCGTTAGGGTTAGGATTAGGGTTATATTTAGGGTGAGGGTTAGGGTGAGCGGTAGGTTTACGGTCAGGGTTAGTTTGTGGGTTATGGTGAGGGTAAGGGTGAGGTTTAGGTTGAGGATGAGGATTAGGGTTAGGGTAAGGGTAAGGGTTAGGTTGAGAGTGAGTGTGAAGGTGAGGGTTAGGGTTAGCATTAGAGTTAGGGTGAGTGTGAGGGTTAAGGTGAGGTTTAGTTTGAGGATGAGGATTAGTGTTAGTGTGAGGTTTAGGGTGAGGGTTAGTGTTAGGGTTTGGGTTAGGGTGAGGGTGAGGTATAGGGTGAGGGTTAGTGTTAGGGTGAGGGTTAGGGATAGGGTTAGAGTTAGGGTGAGGATGAGGGTGAGTGTTAGGTTTAGGTTAAGGGTGAATGTGAGGGTGCGAGTTAGGATTAGGAATAGGGTTAGGGTTAGGGTTAGGGTTAGGCTGAGAGTGAGGGTCAGGGTTAGGATGAGGGTTAGGGTTTGGGTGATGTTTAGGGTGAGGATGAGGGTTTGGGTGAGGGTGAGGTATTGTGTTAGGGTGTGGGTGGGATTAGGGTTATGGTGAGGGTTAGCATTAGGTTTAGGGTTAGTGTGACAGTGAGGGTGAGGGGTGGGGTTAGGGTTAGGTTGAGTGTTACGGTTAGGATTAGGGTGATGGTTAGGGAGAGGGGTAATGTTAGGGTTAGGGTGAGGTTTAGGATGAGTGTGAGGGTTAGGGTTAGGTTGAAAGTTAGGTTTAGGGTTAGGGTTAGGGTGAGGGTTAGGGTTAGAGTTAGGGGTAAGGTGAGTTTGAGGGTGAGGGTTAGGTTTAGGTTTAGGCTTAGGGTTAAGGTTATGGTGAGGGTAAGTGTTAGGGTGAGGTTTAGTGTGTGGATGAGGGTTAGGGTTATTATTAGGGCTAGGGTGAGGGTTAGGGTGAGGGTTAGGGTTAGGGTTAGCGTTAGGGTGAGGGTGAGGTATAGGGTGAGGTTTAGGGTTAGGGTGAGGGTTAGGGATAATGTTAGGTTAGGGTGAGGGTGAGGGTGAGTGTTAGGTTTAGGTTTAGGTTTAGAGTTAGGGTGAGGGTGAGGGTGAGGGTTAGGATTAGTGTTAGGGTTAGGGTTAGGATGAGGGTTAGGCTGAGGGTTAGGGTTAGGGTTAGGGGTCGCATAATGTTTAGGTTGAGGGTTAGGGTTAGGCTTAGTGATAGGGTTAGGGTGAGGGTTAGGCTGACGGTAAGTGTTAGGGTGAGGTTTAGGGTGAGGTTGAGTATTAGGCTTAGCATCATTCTTAGGGTGAGGTTTAGGCTTAGGTATAGCATTAGGGTTAGGGTTAGGGTTAGGGTGAGGTTTAGGATTAAGGCTAAGGTTAGGGTGAGGTTTAGGGTTAGCATTAGGTTTAGCGTTAGGGTGAGGGTTTGGGTTACATTGAGGGTTACCTTTCATGTGAGGGTAAGGGTAAGGGTTAGGTTTAGGATGAGGGTTAGGGTTGGTGAGAGGTTTAGGGTGAGGGTGAGTGTTAGGGTTAGCGTCAGCGTTAGGGTGAGGGTGAGGTTTTGGGTTAGGTTAGGCTGAGGGTGAGGGTTAGGGTGAGGGTTAGGTTGTTGGTAAGTGTTAGAGTGAGGGTTAAAATGAGGATGAGGCTTAGGGTAAGGGTGAGGGTAAGGGTTAGTGTGAGGGTTAAGGTGAGGGTGAGGGATAGGGTTAGCATTAGGGTTAGGGTTAGGTTTAGGGTGAGCGATCGGGATAGGGTTAGGGTTAGGGTTAGGGTGAGGGTGAGGGTTATGTTGAGGCTGAGGGTGACGTTGAGGGTTAGGGATAGGGTTACGGTGAGGGTGAGGGTGTGGGTGAGGGTTAGGGTTAGGATTAGTGTTAGGGTTAGGGTTTCGCTGAGGGAGAGCTTGAGGGTGAGTGATAGGGTTAGGTTTAGGTTTAGGGTGAGGGTTAGGGTTAGTTTGAGTGTTAGGATTAAGGTGAAGTTTATGTTTACGTTTAGGGTGCGTGTTAGTGTGAGGTTTAGGGTTAGGGTTAGGTTTAGGTTAGGGTTAGGGTGAGGGTTAGGGTTAATGTTAGGGTTAGGTTGAGGGTGAGGGTAATGGTGACGGTGAGAGTTAGGGTTAGGATTTAGGGTTAGGGTTAGTTATAGGGTGAGGCTTAGGGTTAGGGGTAGGGCTAGGGTTAGGAAGAGGGTTAGGGTTAGTGTGAGGGTTAGAGTTATGGTTAGGGTTAGGGTGAGGCTATGGATTAGGGTGAGGTTTAGTGTGAGGGTGAGGGTTAGTGTGAGGGTTTTTGTTAGGTTTAGCTTAAGGTTTATGGTGAGGTCTAATGTGAGGTTGCAGGTTAGGGAGAGGGAGAGGGTGAAGGAGAGCGTGTCAGTTAGGTAAGGGTTAGGATTCGGGTCAGGGTGAGGATTAGGCTGAGGGTTAGTGATAGGATGAAGTTTAGGGTTAGGCTGATGGTTAGGGTTAGTGTGAGGTTTAGGGTTAGGGTTAGGGTTAGAGTGAGGTTTAGGGTTTGGGTTTGCATTATGGTTAGGGTGAGGGTTAGGGTGATTTTGAGGGTTAGGGATAGGGTTAGGGTTAGTGTTAGGGTGAGGGTTAGGGTTAGGATTAGGTTTAGGATGATAGTTAGGGTAAGGGGTAGGGTTAAGGTTAGGGTGAATGTTAGGATTAGGGAGAGGGTTAGGGTAAGGGTTAGGGTTAGGGTTAGGGTGAGGTTAAGGATTAGGGTGAGGTTGAGGGTTAGTGTTAGGTTTAGGGTGATGGTGAGGGTGAGGGTTAGGGTTAGGTTTAGGCTTAGTTTGAGGGATAGGATGAGAGTTTTGTTTAGTGTTAGTGTTAGGGTTAAGGTGAGGTTTAATATTAGTGTGAGGGTTAGGGTGAGGTTGAGGGTGAGAGTAAGGGTTTGGGTGAGGGTTAGAGTGAGTTTTAATGTTCTGGTTAGGGCTAGGGTGAGGCTTACGGTGAGGGTCAGGGTTAATGTTATGTTTAAGGTGAGGTTTAGGGTTAGGGTTAGGGTTTGGGTGAGGATTAGGGTGAGGGTGGGGTTAGGATGAAGGTTAGGGTTAGAGTGAGTATTAGGGTTAGGGTTAGGTTTAGATTAATGTTTAGGGTGAGGGTTAGGGTAAGGATTAGGGTTAGGGTAAGGGTGAGTGTGAGGGTTAAAGTTAGGGTTAGGGTGAGGGTTAGGGTTGGGGTGAGGGTTAGGGTTAGGGTTAGGCTGAGGGTGAGGGCGAGGGTTTGGATGAGTGTGAGTGTTAGTGTGTGGGTGACGGTTAGGGTTAGGATTAGGGTGAAGTTGACGTTGAGGTTTAGGGTGAGGGTGAGGGTTAGGGATAGGGTTTGGGTTATGGTGAGGGTTAGGGTTAGGGTTACGTTTTGAGTTAGGGTGAGTATGAGGGTGAACTTTAGGGTTAGGATTAGGGTTAGGGTTAGTTTTAGTCAGAGTGTGAGTGTGAGAGTGAGGGTTAGGGTTAGGGTGAGGTTTAGGGTTAGGGTTAGGGTGACGGGTAGGGTTAGGGTTATGGAGAGAGATTGGGTTAGGGTAGGGATAGGGTGAGGCTTAGGGTCACAGGTAGGTTTAGGGTTAGGTTGAGGATTAGGGTTAGTGTGAGGGTTAGAGTTAGTGTTAGGGTGAGGATAAGGCTTACTGTGAGGTTTAGGGTGAGGGTGACAGTTAGGGTTAGCTTTAGGTTTAGGGTGAGGTGTGGTTTCGGGTTTGCATTAGGGTTAGGGTGAGGGTTATGGTGAGGGTTAGGGTTAGGGTTAGGGTGAGGGTGAGGGTTAGGGTTAGGATTAGGGTGAGGGTGAGGGTGAGGGTGAGGTTTAGCGTGAGGGTGAGGGTGAGGTTTAGGTTTAGGGTTAGGGTTAGGGTTAGGGTTAAATTTAGGGTGAGGGTGAGGGTGAGAGTTAGGATTAGGGTTAGGGTGAGTGTGAGGTTTAGGGTTAGGGTTAGTATCAGTTTGAGGGTTAGGGTTAATGTGAGGTTTAGGGTGAGGCTGAGGGTAAGGGTTAGTGTGAGGGTTAGGGTGAGGGTTAAGGTTAGGGTGAGGGGTACAGGTAGGGTTAGGGTTAGGTTTAGCGTTAGGATTAGGCTGAGGGTGAGGGTGAAGGTGAGGTTTAGAGTTAGGGTTAGGGTGAGGGTGAGGGTGAGGATTAGGTTTAGAGTTATGGTGAGTGTTAGGTTTAGGTTGAGTGTTAGGGTTAGGGTTAGGTTCAGGGTGAGGGTGAGGGTCAGGTTTAGGGTGAGGGTAAGGGTGAGGGTGAGGGTTAGGTTTAGGGTGAGGGTGAGGGTGAGGGTGAAGGTAAGGGTTAGGGTGAGGGTGAGGGTTAGGGTTAGGGTTAGTGTTAGTTTGAGGGTTAGGGTTAATGTGAGGTTTAGGGTGAGGGTGTGGGTAAGGGTTATTGTGAGGGTTAGGGTGAGGGTGAGGGTTAGGGTTAGGGTCATGGTTAGCGTTAGGGTTAGTTTGAGGATTAGGTTGAGGTTTTGGGTTAGGGTGGCTGTTAGGTATAGGCTGAGTGTTAGGCTTAGGGTTAGGGTGAGTGTTAGGATTAGTGTGATATTTAGGCTGAGGGTGAGGCTGAGTGTGAGAGTTCGGGTTCTCATGAAGGTTAGCTTTTTGGTGATGGTGAGGGTTAGGGTTAGGGTTAGGGTGAGGTTGAAGGTTAGGGTGAGTGTGAGGGGTAGGGTTAGGTTTAGTGTGATTTTTAGGTTTAGGGTTAGTGTTAGGTGAGGGTTATGGGGAGGGTTAGGGTGAGGGTTAGGTTTAGGATTAGGGTTAAGTTTAGGGTGAGGGTTACGGTGAGGTTTAGGGTTAGGGTTATGGTGAGGGTAAGGTTTAGAATGAGGGTTAGATTGAGGGTGAGGGTTAGGTTAGGGTTTGGGTAAGGGAAAGGGTGAGAGTTAGGGTTAGGTTGATGGTGAGGGTTAGGGTGAGAATTTTGGTTATGGTTAGGTTTAGGGTTATTGTTAGTGTTAGTGTGAGGGTGATGGTTATGGTTAGGGTTAGTATTAGGGTGAGGTCTAGGGTGAGGGTGAGGGTTAGTGTTAGTGTTATGGTTAGGTGTAGGGTGAGTATTAGTGTTATGATTTGGGTGAGGGTTAGGCTGAGCAGTAGGGTTAGGTTTAGGTTTAGTGTGAGAATTCGGATTAGGGTTAGGATTAGGATTAAGGTGAGGGTCAGGGTTAGGTTGAGGGTTAGGGTGGGGGTGAAGTTTAGGGTTAGCATTAGGGATACGGTGAGTGTTAGGGTGAGGGTTAGGGTAAGGGTCTGGGTAAGGGTTAGGGTGAGGGTGAGGGGTAGGGTTAGGTTTAGGGAGAAGGTTAGTGTTAGGGTGAGGGTTTGGGTTAGTTTGAGGGGTAGGGTGAAGGTGAGTTTGAGGTTGAGAGTTAGGGTGAGGGTGATGGTGACGGCAAGGTTTAGGGATAGCATAGGGGTTAGGGTTAGGGTGAGGGTTAGGGTTACGTTTAAGGTTAGGGTGAGGGTGAGGGTGAGGGTGAGGGTTAGGGTTAGGGTTAGGGTCAGGTTTAGGATTAAGGTGAGGTTTAGGGTAAGGGATAGCGTTAGGGTGAGGGTTAGGTTTAGGGTTACGGTGAAGGTTAGGGTTAGGTTTAGGTTTAGGGTGAGGGTTAGTGTTAGGATTAGGGTGAGGATGAGGGTTAGGTTGAGGGGCAGGGTTAGGGATAGGGTAAGGGTTAGGGTTAGGGTGAGGGTTAGGGTAAAGGTTAGGCTTAGAGTGAGGGTGAGGGTGAGAATTAGGGAGAGGGGTAATGTTAGGGTTCAGGTGAGGTTTAGGGTGAGTGTGAGGGTTAGGGTTAGGTTGAGGGTTAGGGTTAGGGTGAGGGTTAGGCTTAGAGTTAGGGGTGGGTTGAGTTTGAGGGTGAGGGTTAGGTTTAGGATTAGGCTTAGTGTTAGGGTTAGGGTGAGCTTTAGTGTTTGGGTGAGGGTTAGGTTTAGGGTCAGGATTAGGTTTAGGCTTAGGGTTAAGTTTATGTTGAGGGTAAGTGTTAGGGTGAGGTTTAGTGTGTGGATGAGTGTTAGGGTTATTGTTAGGGTTAGAGTGAGGGTTAGGGTGAGGGATAGAGTTAGGGTTAGCTTTAGGGTGAGTGTGAGGTATAGGGTGAGTTTTAAGGTTAGGGTGAGGGTTAGGGATAGTTTTAGGTTAGGGTGAGGGTGAGGGTGAGTGTTAGGTTTAGGTTTAGGCTTAGAGTTAGGGTGAGGGTGAAGGTGAGGGTTAGGGTTAGAATTAGGGTTAGGGTTAAGGTTGGGATGAGGGTTAGGATTAGGGTTAGGATGAGGTTTAGGGTTAGCGATAGGGTTAGAGTTATTGTGAGGGTTAGGGTTAGGGTTACGATTTGAGTTAGGGTGAGTATGATGGAGAGCTTTAGGGTTAGGATTAGGGTTAGGGTTAGTGTTAGGCAGATGGTGAGTGTGAGTGTTAGGGTTAGGGTGAGGTTTAGGGTTAGGGTTAGGTTGAGGGTTAGGGTTAGGGTGAGGTTTAGGGTTAGGGTTAGAGTTTAGGTTAGCATTAGTGTGAGTGTGAGGTATATGGTGAGCTTTAAGGTTAGGGTGAGGGTTAGTGTAAGTTTTAGGTTAGGGTGAGGGTGAGGGTGAGTGTTAGGTTTAGGTTTAGGTTTAGAGTTAGGGTGAGGGTGAGGGTGAGGGTTAGGGTTAGAATTAGTGTTAGGGTTAGGGTTAGGATGAGGGATAGGATTAGGGTTAGGATGAGGTTTAGGGTTAGGGTGAGGGTTAGGGATAGGGTTAGGGTTATTGTGAGGGTTAGGGTTAGGGTTACGGTTTGAGTTAGGGTGAGTATGAGGGTGAGATTTAAGGTTAGGATTAGGGTTATGGTTAGTGTTAGGCAGATGGTGAGTGTGAGGGTTTGGGTTAGGGTGAGGTTTAGGGTTAGGGTTAGGTTGAGGGTTAGGGTTCGGGTTAGGGAGAGGGATAGGGTTATGGTGAGGGATAGGGTGAGGGTTAGGGTCACAGGTAGGTTTAGGGTTAGGTTGAGTGTTAGGGTTAGTGTGAGGGTTAGGGTTAGAGTTAGGATGAGGGTAAGGGTTACTGTGAGGTATAGGGTGAGGGATACAGTTAGGGTTAGCTTTTGGTTTAGGGTGAGGTGAGGTTTCGGGTTTGCATTAGGGTTAAGGTGAGGGTTATGGTGAGGGTTAGGGTTAGGGTTAAGGTGAGGGTGAGGGTGATTGTTAGGTTTAGGGTTATGTTGAGTGTTAGGTTTAGGGTGAGGGTTAGGGTTAGGGTTAGGATGAGGGTGAGGTTGAGGGTGAGGGTTAGGGTTAGGGTGAGGGTGAGGGTGAGGGTGAGGGTTAGGGTTACGTTTAGGGTGAGGGTGAGATTGAGGTTTAGGTTTAGAGTTAGGGTTAGGGTTAGGGTGAGGGTGAGGGTGATGGTTAGGGTTAGGGTGAGGGTGAGGGTGAAGGTTAGGGTTAGGGTTAGTGTTAGTTTGTTTGTTAGGATTAATGTGAGGTTTAGGGTGAGGGTGAGGGTTAGGTTTAGTTTGAGGTTTAGGGTGAGAGTTAGGGTTAGGGTGAGGTATAGAGGTAGGGTTAGGGTTAGGTTTAGGGTTAGGATTAGGCTGAGGGTGAGGGTTAGGGTGAGGGTGAAGGTGAGGTTTAGAGTTAGGTTTACGGTGAGGGTGAGGGTGAGGGTTAGGTTTAGGGTTATGGTGAGTGTTAGGTTTAGGTTGAGGTTTAGGGTTAGGGGTAGGTTTAGGGTGAGGGTGAAGGTGAGGGTGAGGTTGAGGGTGAGGGTGAGGGTCAGGGTTAGGGTTAGGGTGAGGGTGAGGGGGAAGGTTAGGTTTAGGGTGAGGGTGAGGTTTAGGGTTAGGGTTAGGGTTAGGGTTAGGATTAGGGTTAGGGTTAGTTTGAGTATTAGGGTGAAGTTTTCGGTTAGGGTGACCGTTAGGTATAGGCTGAGTGTTAGGTTTAGTGTTAGGGTTAGGGTTAGGGTTAGTGTGATGTTTAGGGTGAGGGTGAGGCTAAGGGTGAGGGTTCGAGTTCTCATGAGGGTTAGCGTTTGTGTGACGGTTAGGGTTAGGGTTAGGGTGCGGGTTAGGGTGAGGTTGAAGGTTAGGGTGAGGGTGAGGGGTAGGGTTAGGTTGAGGTTTAGGTTTAGGGTTAGTGTTAGGTGAGGGTTAGGCTTAGGGTTAGGGTTAAGGTGAGGGTAAGGGTTAGGGTGAGGGTTAAGGTTAGATTTAGCATTAGGGATAGGGTGAGGTTTAGGGTGTGGGTAAGGGTCTGGGTAAGGTTTAGGGTGAGGGTGAGGGGTAGAGTTAGGGTTAGGAAGAAGGTTAGTGTTAGGGTTAGGGTTTGGGTTAGTTTGAGGGTTAGGGTGAAGGTGAGTTTGAGTTTGAGAGTTAGGGTGAGGGTTATGGTGACGGTAAGGTTTAGGGATAGCATACGGGTTAGGGTTAGGGTAAGGGTTAGGGTTAGATTTAGGGTTAGGGTGAGGGTGAGGGTGAGGGTGAGGGTTAGGGTTAGGGTTAGGTTTAGGATTAGAATTAGGTTTAGGGTAAGTGTTAGGGTTAGGGTGAGGTTTAGATTTAGGGTTAGTGTGAGGGTTAGGGTTAGGGTTACGTTTATGTTGAGGGTTAGTGTTAGCATTAGGGTGAGGATGAGGGTTTGGTTGAGGGCCAGGGTTAGAGATAGGGTAAGGGTTAGGTTTAGGGTTAGGGTTAGGGTGAGTGTGAGGGATAATTTTAGGGTGAGGGTTAGTGTGAGTTTTAGGTTTAGGTTTAGGGTAAGGGTTAGGTTTAGGGTGAGCGATAGTTTTACATTTAGGAATAGGTTGAAGTTAATGCTGAGGGTTATGGTTAGGGTTAGTGTGAGGATAAGGGTTAGGGTGAGGATTAGGGTGAGGATGAGGGTTAGGGTTAGCATAAGGTTTAGTGTGAGAGTTAGGGTTAGGGTTACGTTTAGGGTAAGGGTTAGTGTTAGGGTAAGGATTAGGGTTCGGCTTAGGTTTAGGGTTAGGTTTAGGGTTAGGGTGATGTTTAAGCTTAGGGTTAGAGTTAGGTTGAGGGTTAGGGTGAGTGTGAGCTTGAGAGTGAGGGTTAGGGTGAGGTTGAGGGTGAGTGGGATGGTGACGGTGAGAGTTAGGGTTAGGTTTAGGTTTAGGGTGAGGGTAAGAGTTAGGTTTAGGATTAGGGTTATGGTAAGGGTTAGGCTGAGGCTTAGGGAGAGTGTGCAGTTGAGGCTGAGGGTTTTGGATAGGTAAGCGTTAGGATTAGGTTTAGGGTGAGGATTAGGGTGACGTGAGAGTGAGGGTTAGGTTGAGGGTTAGGGTTAGGGTTAGGGTTAGGTTGAGGGTTAGGGTGAGAGGTAGGGTTAGGGTTAGGATGAGGATTATGTTGAGGGTGCGGGATAGGGTTTTGGTGAGGGTAAGTGTTAGGGTTATGGTGAGAGTGAGGGTGAGGTTAAGGGTAAGGGTTAGGGTGAGGGTTAGGGTGAGGGTGAGGGTTAGGGTTAGCATTAGAGTTAGGGTTAGGGTAAGGTTGAGTATTAGGATTAGGGTTAGGGTTAGGTTTAGGGTGCAGGTTAGGGTTAGGGTTACACTGAGAGTGAGGTTCAGAGTTAGGGATAGGATTAGGTTTAGGGTTAGGGTGAGGCTGAGGGTGAGGGTGAGAGTGAGGATTAATTTTAGGGTTAGGTTTACGGTGAGGGCTAGGATGAGGGTGAAATTTTTGGTTAGGAAAGGTTTAGGGTTAGATTTAGGGTGAGGATTAGGGTGAGGGTGAGGTTTAAGGTGAAGTTTATGGTTAGGGTGAGGGTTACGGTGAGGGTTGGGTTGTGGGTAAGTGTTAGCGTAAGGGTTAGAATGAGGGTGAGGGTTAGGGTTAGGGTGAGGGTAAGGGTTATTGTGAGGGTTAGGGTGAGGGTGACGTTTATGGTTAGCATTTGGGTTAGGGTGAGGGTTAGGATGAGCGATAGGGATAGGGTTAGGGTTAGGGTTAGGGTGAAAGTGAAGGTTAGGTTGAGGATGAGGGTGAGATTGAGGGTTAGGGTTAGGGGGAGGGGGAGGGTGTGGATGAGGCTTAGGGTTAGGATTAGTGTTAGGGTTAGCTTTTGGCTGAGGATGAGCTTAAGGGTGAGGGTGAGTTTTAGGTTTAGGTTTAGGGTGAGGGTTAGGGTTACTGTGAAGGTTAGGGTTACCGTTAGGGTGAGTGTTAGTGTGAGGTTTAGGGTTAGGGTTAGGTTTAGGTGAGGGTTAGTGGTAATGTTAATGTTAGGTTGAGGGTGAGGGTTAAGGTGACAGTGACAGTTAGTGTTCGGTTTAGGTTAGGGTTAGTTATAGGGTGAGGCTTAGGTTAAGGGGTAGGGTTAGTGTTAGGATGAGGGTTAGGGTTAGTATGAGGGTTAGTGTTAGGGTTAGGCTTAGGGTGAGGGTAAGGATTAGGTTTAGGGTGAGGGTGAGGGTTAGGGTTAGCTTTTGGGTTAAGGTGAGGGTGAGGTTTAGGGTTTGCATTCGGGTTTGGTTGAGGGTTAGGGTGAGGTTTAGGTTTAGGTTTAGGGTGAGGGTGAGGGTGAGAGTTAGGGTTAGGGTTATGGTGAGGGTTAAGATTAAGGTGAGGGTTAGGTTTAGGGTTAGGGGGAGAGTGAGGGTGAGGGTTAGGTTCGGGTGATGGTGAGGGTGAGGGTGAGGCTTAGGGTTAGGTTTATTTTGAGGGTGAGGGTTAGTGTGAGGGTTATTGTTAGGTTTAGCGTAAGGTTTATGGCGAGGTCTAATGTGAGATTGCGGGTTAGGGAGAGGGAATGGGTGTGGGAGAGCGTTTCAGTTAGGTAAGGGTTAGGATTAGGGTTAGGGTGAGGGTCAGGGATAGGATGAAGTTTATGGTTGGGGTGATGGTTAGGGTTAGTTTGAGGTTTAGGGTTAGGGTTAGGGTTAGGTTGAGGTTTAGGGTTCGGGTTTGCATTAGGGTTAGGGTGAGGGTTAGGGTGTATTTGAGTGTTAGGGATAGGTTTAGGGTTAGTGTTAGGGTGAAGGTTAGTGTTAGGGTTAGGGTTAGGGTGAGGCGTAGGGTAAGGGGTAGGGTTAGGGTTAGGGTGAGGATTAGGGTAAGGGCGAGGGTTAGGATGAAGTTTAGGGTTAGGGTGAGTATTAGGGTTAGGGTTAGGTATAGGGTGAGCCTTAGGGTGAGGGGTAGGTTTAGGCTTAGGGTGAGGGTTATGGTTAGTGGGAGGGTTAGGGTTAGAGTTAGGGTGAGGGTGAGGGTTAGGGTGAGCTTTAGGGTGAGGGTGACTGTTAGGGTTAGCTTTAGGTTTAGGGTGAGGGTGAGGATTTGGTTTTGCATTAGGGTTAGGGTGAGGGTTATGGAGAGGGTTAGGGTTAGGTTTAGCGTGAGGGTGAGGGTGAGGGTTTTGGTTAGGGTGAGTGTGAGTGTGAGGGTGAGGTTGAGGGTTAGGTTTAGGTGTTGGGTGAGGGTGAGGGTGAGGTTTAGGGTGAGGGTGAGGGTTGGACTTAATGTGAGGTTTAGGGTGAGGGTGAGGGTAAGGGTTAGGGTGAGGGTGAAGGTGAGGGTTAGGGTTAAGGGTAGGGGTAGATGTAGGTTTAGTGTTAGGTTTAGGGTTAATATTAAGGTTAGGGTTAGGATTAGGCTGAGGGTGAGGGTGAAGGTGAGGTTTAGAGTTAGGGTTAGGGTTAGAGTTAGGGTTAGGTTGAGCGCTAGGATGAGGGTTAGGGTTAGGGTGAGGCTGCGGTTGAGGCTATGATTGAGACTCACCCTAGCTTTCATGGCTATGGTTAGGGTGAGGGTTAGGGGGACGGGTAGATTTAGTGTTAGATTTAATGTGAGGGTTAGTTTTAGTCTGAGAGTTAGGGTTAGGGTTAGAGTTAGGGTGATGTTAAGTGTTAGAGTGAGGGTTAGGGTGAGAGTGAGGGTTAGGGTGATGTTTAAGGTGAACGTGAAAGTTAGGGAGAGTGAGAGGTTGCGGGTGACAGTGAAGGTTAGGCTGTGTGTGAGGTTGAGGGTTAGGGTGAGGGTAAGGATTAGGGTGATGTTTAGGGTGAGGGTGAGGTTTAGGGTGAGAGTTAGGGTTCAGGGTAGAGGAATAGTTATGGTGTAGGTGAGGGTTAGGGTAAGGGTGAGGCTTAGGGTGACCGTGAGTGTTAGGGTTCAGGTGAGGATTAGGGTTAGGGTTAGGGTTTGGTTTGGGGTTAGCGTGAGGGTTAGGGTTAGGGTTAGGGTTGGGTGAGGGTTAGGGTGAGCGAAAGGTTTAGGGTGAGGGTTAGGTTGAGGTTGAAGGATAGGTTTATGGTGAGGGTAAGGGTTAGGGAAACGGTTAGGGTTAGGTTGAGGATTTGGGTTAGCATTAGTGTTAGGGTGAGGGTGAGGGTTAGGGTGAGGGTGAGGGGTAGGCTGAGGGGTAGTGTTAGATTTAGGGTCAGGGTTAGGGTGAGGGTGAGGGTTAGGGTTAGCATTAGGGTTAGGGTTAGGTTTAGGGTGAGTGTTAGGGTTAGGGTTAGGGTAAGTTTGAGGGTAAGTTTTAGCATAAGGGTTAGGGTTAGGTTGCAGGTTAGGGTTAGGTTTAGGGTGAGGGTGGGGTTGAGGGTTAGGGTTAGTCTTATGGTTATGGTTAGGGTAAGGCTGATGGGGAAGGGGAAGTTGAGGGTGAGTGTTAGGGTTAAGTTTAGGGTTAAGGTGAGGGCTTGGGTGAGGGTGAGGGTTAGGCTGATGGTGAGGGTGAGGGTTTTGGTTAGGTAAAGGTTAGGGTTAGGGAGAGGATTAGGCTGAGGATGAGGATTAAGCTGAGGTTAGGTTCAGGGTGAGGGTTAGTGTTACGGTTAGGTTGAGGGTTAGGGTTAGGGAGATGTTTAGGGTGAGGTTGAGGGTTAGGGTGAGGGTGAGGGTGAGGGTTAGGGTTAGGGTTAGGTTTAGGGTGAGGTTGAGGGTTAGGATTAGAGTGAGGGTGAGGGTGAGGATTAGGGTTAGGATTAGGTTTAGGGTTAGGGTGAGGGCTAGGGTGAGGGCGAGGGTTAGGGTGAGGGTGAGGGTGAGGGTGCGGTTTTCTGTTAGGAAAGGGATAGGGTTAGGTTTAGGGTGAGGATTAGGCTGAGGGTGAGGTTGAAGGTGAGGTTTAGGGTTAAGGTGAGGGTTAGGATTAGCATTAGACTGAGCGTTAGGGTTTGGGTGATGTTTAGGGTTATGTTTAGGGTGAGGGTGAGGGTGATGGTGAGGGTTAGGGTGTAGGTGAGGGTTAGGGTGAGGGTGAGGGTTAGGGTGATGGTGAGGGTTAGGTTTAGGGTTAGTGTGAGGAAAAGGCTTAGGGTGAGGATTAGGATGAGAGTAAGTGTTCGGGTTAGGGTTCAGTTGAGGGTGAGGGTTAGAGTTAGGGTTAGGGTGAGGGTTAGGGTTACGGTTAGGGTGAGGGTGAGGGTGAGGGTTCAGGTGAGGGTTAGGGTGTGGGTTAGGGTTAAGGTTATGGTGGGAGTAAGGGTTAGGGTGAGGTTTAGGGTGAGGGTTAGGGTTAGGGTTAGGGTTAGGGTTAGGATGAGCGTTAGGCTGAGGGTTCGGGTTAGGGTTAGTGTGAGGGTTAGGGTTAAGGTTAATGTTAGTTTTAGGATTTGGTTAGGGTGAAGGTTAGTTTTAGGTTTAGGATAAGGTTTAGGCTGATGGTAAGATTTAGGGTTAGTGTGAGGGTTATGTTTAGCGTTAGGGTTAGGGTGTGGGCTAGGGTAAGGGTGAGGGTTAGGTTGAGGGTTTAGTTTAGGTAAGGGTTAAGGTAAGGTTAGGGTGAGGATTAGGGTGAGATTGAGGGTTAAGTTGAGGGTTAGGGTTAGGGTGAGCCTTAGGGTTACGATTAGGGTGAGGGTTAATGTTAGGGTGATGTTTAGGGTGAGGGTGAGGGTGAAGGTTCGGTGAGGGGGAGGGTTAGGTTTAGAGTTAGCGTGAAGGTTAGGGTTAGGTTTAGGGTTAGAGTTAGGGTGAGCGTGAGGGTTAGGGTGAGGGGTAGGGTTAGGGTTACGGTGAGGGTGAGGTTTAGGTTTAGTGTGAGAGTTACGGTTAGGGTTAGGTTTAGTGTGAGGGTTAGGTTGAGGGTTAGGGTTAGGTTAAGGGTGAGGATGAGGATGAAGGTGATGGTTAGGGCTACGTTTAGGATGAGGGTGAGGCTTAGGTTTAGGATGAGGGTGAGGATGAGGGTGAGGATGAGGGTTACGGTTAGGATTAAGTTTAGGGTGAGGGTGAGGGTTAGGTTTAGGATTAGGGTTAGGGTCAGGGTGAGGGTGAGGGTTAGGGATAGGGTGAGGGTTAGGATTATGGTTAGGGTTAGGGTGACGTTTAGGGTTAGGGTTAGGTTTAGGATGAACGTTAGGCTGAGGATTAGGGTTAGGGTTAGTATGAGGTTAGGTTTAGGGTTGGGTTAGGGTGAGGGTGAGGGTTTACTTTAGGTAAGGGTTTGGGTAAGTTTAGGGTGAGGATTAGGATGAGATTGAGGGCTGAGGTGAGGGTTAGGGTTAGGGTGAGTGTTAGGGTTAGGTGAGGGTTATTGTTAGGGTGATGTTTATGGTGAGGGTGAGGGTGAAGTTTCAGGTGAGGGGAGGGGTTAGGTTTAGGGTTAGCGTGAGGTTTATGGTTAGGGTTAGGGTTTGGGTGATGGTGAGGGTTAAGGCGAGTGTGAGGTTGATGGTGAGTGTGAGGTTTAAGGTTAGGGTGAGTGTTAGGTATAGTGTTAGGGTTAGGGTGAGGGTGAGTGTTAGGGTGAGAGTGAGCATTCAGGTGAGGGGGAAGGGGAGGGGGAGGTTTATGGTTAGTGTTCGGGTGAGAGTTAGGGTGAGTGTGTGGGTGAGGGTTAGGTTTAGGATTAGGGTTAGGGTTAGGTTTAGGCTGAGGGTGAGTGTGAGGGTGAGGGTGAGGGTTAGGGTTAGAGTGAGTGTTAGGCTTAATGTTAGGGTTAGGGTTAGGGTGAGGGATAGGGTTAGGATTAGTTTTAGGATGAGGGTTAGGCTGTGGGTTAGGGTTAGTGTTAGGGTGAGGGTTAGGGTTAGTGTGAGATTTAGGGTTAAGATTAGGGTCAGGGTTAGTATTAGGGTGAGGGTAATGGTTAGTGTGAGGTTTAGGATGAGGGTGAGGTTTAGGGTTAGGGATAAGGTTAGGCTGAGGTTAAGGTGAGGGCTAGGGTTAGTGTGAGGGTTAAAATTAGGGTTAGGAATAGGGTGAGGGTTATGTTTAGGTTTAGGGTTAGGGTTAGGGTGAGTCTTAGGCTGAGGGGTAGGGTTAGTGTTACGGTTAGGGAGAGGGTTCGGGTTAGTGTGAGGGTTAGGGTTAGGTTTAGGTGAAGGTGAGGGTAAGGGTTAGGGTGAGGGTTAGGGTGAGGATGAGGGTTAGGATTAGAGTTAGGTTTAGGATTAGGGTTAGGGTGAGGTTGAGGTTTAGTATTAGGGTGAGGGTTAGGGTTATTGTTAGGGTTAGGGTGCAGGTAAGGTTGAGGGTTAGGGTTAGGGTAAGGTTAGGTTTAGGCTGAGGGTTAGGGTGAGGGTGAGGTTGATGGTTAGTGTTAGGGTGAGGGTGAGGGTGAGGGCTAGGGTGAGGGTGCAGGTTAGTGTGAGGGTGAGGGTGAGGGTTTCTTTTACATCAGGGTTAGGGTGAGGCTGAGGGTTAGGGTGAGAGTTAGGGTGAAGCTTATGGTTAGTGTTAGGGTGAGGGTGAAGTTTAGGGTTTAGGGTTAGACTTAGGGTTATGGGGAGGGTTAAATTGAGGGTCAGGGTTAGGGTTAGTGCTAGGATTAGGGTTAGGATGCGAGTTAGGTTGAGGTTTAGGGGTAGGGTTAGAGTGAGGTTTAGAATGAGGGTGAGGGGAAGGGGGAGAGTTTGGTTTAGGGTTAGACTTAGGTTGAGGTTGAGGGTTAGGATTAGGGTTAGCACTAGGTTTGTGCTGAGGGTGAGTGTGAGGTTGAGGGTGAGGGTTAGGGTTAGGGTGAGGGTTAGGGTTAGTTTTAGGGTGAAGGTTAGGGTTAGGGTTAGGGTTAGGATGAGCATTAGGCTGAGGGTTACAGTTAGGGTTAATGTGAGGGTTAGGGTTAGGGTTTGATTAGGATGAAGGTTAGTTTTAGCTTTAGGGTTAGGATAAAGTTCAGACAGAGGGTTAGGGTTAGGGTTACTTTGAGGGTTAGGTTTAGTGTTAAGGTTAGGGGGTGGTCTAGGATGAGGGTGAGTTTTAGGGTGAGGGTGAGGGTTTAGTTTAGGTAAGGGTTAAGGTTAGGTTAGGGTGAGGATTAGGGTGAGGTTGAGGGTTAAGGTGAGGATTAGGGTTAGGGTGAGGGTTAGGATTACTGTGAGGGTTAGGGTTAGGGTTAGGGTGAGGGTGAGGGTAAGTGTGAGGGTGAGGTTTAGGGTGAGGGTGAAGGTTAGGATTAGAGTTATGGTTAGGATTAGAGTGATGGTAAGGATGAATGGTTAGTGTTAGGGTGAGGATTAGGGTTGGGTTGAGGGTGAGGGTGAGGGTTAGGGTTAGGGTTATGGTTATGTTTAGGCTGAGGGTGAGCGTGAGGGTGAGGTTGATGTTTAGGATTATGGTTAGGTTGAAGGTGATGTTTAGGGTGAGGTTAGGGTTAGTATGAGGTTTAGGGTGAGGGTTTCGTTTACCTCAGGGTTAGGTTTAACCTGAGGTTAGGTTTAGGGTTAGGGTTATTGTTAGTGTTAGGGTTAGGGTTAGGGTGAGGTTTAGGGTTAGGGTGATGTTCAGGGTGAGGGTGAGGGTGAGGGTGAGGGTTAGGTTAAGGGTGAGGGTAAGGTTTAGCTTTGGGAACAGGGTTAGTGTTAGGGTTAGGCTGAAGGTGAGGGTGAGGGTGAGGGTGAGGGTGAGGGTGAGAGTTTGGGTTAGGGTTAGGGTTAGGGTTAAGGTGAGAGTCACGGGTACTGTGAGGCTAATGGTTAGGTTTAGGGTTAGGGTGAGGGGAAGGGTTAGAGTGAGGGTTAGTGTGAGTGTGAGGTTTAGGGTTAGGGTTAAGATTAGGGGGAGGGCTAGGGTGAGGGTGAGGGTTAGTATGAGGGTTAGGGTGAGGGTTTCTTTTAGCCAATGTTTAGTGTTATGTTGAGGATTAACGTGAGGGTGAGGGTTAGGTTGAGGTTTAGGGTTAGGGTGAGGGTTAGAGCAAGGGTTACGGTGAGGGTTAGGGTTTGGGTGATGTTTAGCGTGAGGGTGAGGGTTAGAGCGAGGATGAGGGTTCGGGTGAGGGTAAGGGTTCGAGTGAGGGTGAGAGTTAGGGTGTGGGTGAGCATTAGTGTTAGGTTGAGTGTTAGCATTAGGTTTAGGGTTAGTGTGAGGGTGAGGGTAAGGGCTAGGGTTAGGATTAGGTTGACGGTTAAGATTAGGGTTAGGGTTAGGGTGAGGGTTAGGGTGAGGGTGAGAGTGAGGGTTTAGTTTAGATAAGGGTTAAGGAAAGGTTAGGTTGAGTACTAGGGTGAGGTTGAGGGTTAAGGTGAGGGTTAGGATTAGGTTGAGTGTTAGGGTTACTGTGAGGTTTAGGGTTAACACTTAGGGTGAGGATGAGGGTAAGGTTTAGGGTGAGGGTTATGGTGAGGGTGAGGGTTAGGATTAGAGTTATGGTTAGGATTAGGGTGAGGGTGAGGGTGAGGGTTAGTGTTAGGGTGAGGGTTAGGTTTGGGGTGAGGGTTAGGGTTAGGGTTAGGGTTGGGGTGAGGGTGAGAGTGAGGGTTAGGGTTAGGCTTAGGGTTAGGTTTAGGCTGAGGTTTAGGCTGAGGGTGAGGTTGAGGGTTATAGTTAGGGTTAGGGTGAGGGTGAGGGCTAGGGTGAGGGTGAAGGTTAGTGTGAGGGTGAGGGTGAGCGTTTCGTTTACGTCAGGGTTAGGGTTAAGATGAGGTTAAGGTTAGGGTAAGGTTTAGCGTTAGGGTTAGGGTGAGGTTTATTGTTAGGTTGATGTTTAGGGTGAGGGTGAAAGTTAGGGTGAGGGTGAGGGTTAGGGTAAGTTTGAGGGAGAGTGTTAGATTTGGGAATAGATTTAGGGTTAGGGTTAGGCTAAAGGTTAGAGTGAGGGTGAGGGTGAGGCTGAGGTTTAGGTTTAGGGTTAGTGTTAGGCTTAGGGTTAGGGTGAGGGTAAGGGTTAGAGTGAGGTTTAGGGTGAAGGTGAGGGTTAGGGTTAGGGTTAGGATTAGGGTGAGGGTTAGAGTGAGGGTGAGGGTTAGTGTGAGTTTCAGATTGAGAGTTTCTTTTAGCCAAGGGTTAGGGTTATGTTGAGGAATACGGTGAGGTTGAGGATTAGGTTTTGGATTAGGGTTAGGGCTAGGGATAGGATGAGTGTTAGGGTTTGCGTGATGTTTAGAGTGAAAGTGAGGGTTAAGGTGAGGGTGAGGTTTAGGGTGTGGGTGAGGATTAGGGTTAGATTGAGTGTTAGTGTTAGGTTTACGTTTAGTGTGAGGTTGAGGGTTAGGGGTAGCTTTAGAGTTAGGTTGAGGGTTTGGATTAGGGTTAGGGTTAGTGTGAGGTTTAGGGTGGAGGGTAGGGTTATGGTTAGGGTGAGGGTTAGGGTGAGGGTGAGGGTTAGGGTGAGGGTGTGGGTGAAGGTTAGGCATAGGTGTAGGGTTAGGATGAGTTTAAGGGTTAGGTTAAGGTTGAGGAATAGTGCTGGGGTTAGGGTTAGGGTGAGTGTTAGGGTGTGGGTTAAGGTTCCGGTGGGGGTGAGGGTTAGGTTGTTGGTGAGGGTTAGGTTTAGGGTGAGGATTAGGGTTAGAGTGAGGTTTATGGTGAGGGTAAGGGTTAGGGTGAGGTTTAGTGTGAGGGTTAGGGTGAGGGTTAGGGTGAGGGTGAGGTATAGGTTTTGGGTTAGGGTTAGGGTGAGGGTTAGGGATAGGTTTAAGGATAGGGTGAGAGTGAGGGTTAGGGTTAGGTTTAGGTTTAGAGTTAGGTTGAGGGTGACGGTTAGGGTTAGTATTAGAGTTAGCCTGAGGGTGATGGTGAGGGTTAGGGTTAGGGTGAGTTTTATGGGTAGGCTTTGGGTTAGGGTGAGGGTTAGGGTTAGGGTTAGGGTTAGGATGAGATTAGTCTGAGGGTTAGGGTTAGGGTTAGGTTGAGGGTTAGGGATAACCTGATATTTATTGTGAGAGTATCGTTTAGGGTGAGGGTGAGTGTTCGGGTGAGCGTGATGGTTAGGATGAGGGTGAGGGTTAGGTTTACAGTTAAGGTTAGGGAGAGGGGTAGCGTGAGCATTAGGGTTAGGATTAGGGTTAGGATGAGGGTTAGAGTGAGGATGAGGGTGAGGGTTAGGGTGTGGGTAAGTGTTATGGTTAGGGTTAGGGTTAGGGCTAGGGTGAGGGTTAGTGTGAGGGTGAGGATTTCGTTTACCTTAGGGTTAGGTTTATTGTGAGGATTAGGTTAAGGGTGAGGCTTAATCTGAGGTTAGGGTTAGGGTGTGGGTTATGGTTAGGGTGATGTTTATGGTGAGGGTGAGTGTTCAGTGAGGGTGAGGGTGAGGGTGAGGGTTAGTGTTAGAGTTAGGTTTAGGTTGAGGGTGATTGTGAGGGTTAGGAATAGGAATAGGGTTAGGGTGAGGGTTACGGTTAGTGTGAGAGTTATGATTAGGGTTAGGGTTAGGGTTACTGTGAGGGTAAGGGTTAGGGTGAGGGTTAAGGTGAAGCTGAGGGTTAGGGTTCGGGTTTGGGTTAGGGTGAGGGCTAGGGTGAGGGTGAGGGTTAGTGTGAGGGTTAGGGTGAAGGTTTCTTTTAGGTCAGGGTTAGGTTTATGGTGAGGATTAGCGTGAGAGTGAGGGTTAGGGTTAGGGTTAGCATGAGGGTGAGGGTTTAGGTGATGTTTAGGGTGAGGGTGAGGATTAAGGTGAAGGTGAAGGTTAGGGTGTGGTTGAGGATTAGGGTTAGGGTTTGGGTTAGGGTAATGGTGAGTGTAAGGTATAGGGTGAGGTTTATTGTGAGGATGAGGGTTAGGTTTAGTGTTAGGGTTAGGGTGAGGTTTAGGGTGAGCGTTAGGGTTTGGTTTAGGGTTAGGGTCAGGGTGTGGTATAGGGTGAGTGTTAGTGTTAGGGTGAGGGATAGGGAAATGGTTAGGGTGAGGTTGAGGGTTAGGGTTAGGGTTAGAGTTAGGGTGAGGTTGAGGGTTAGGATTAGGGTAAGGATTAGGTTTTGGCTGAGTTTGAGGGTGACTGTAAAAGTGAGGGTTAGTTTTAGGGTGAGGGTTAGGGCTAGGGTTAGTGTTAAGGTAAGGGTGAGGGTTAGGGTTAGGGTGAGGGTGTGGGTAAATGTTAGAGTGAGGGTTAGGGCGAGAGTGAGGGTTATGGTAAGTTTCAGGGTAAGGGTTAGGATGAGGGTAAGGGTTAGGTTGAGGGTTAGGGTGAGGGTGAGGGTTAGCATTAGTGTTAGGGTGAGGGTGAGGGTGAGGGTTAGGGTGAGGGTTAGGGTTAAGGTTAGGGATGGGGTGAGGATTAGGGTTAGGGTTAGGTTTAGGGTGAGGTTTAGGATGAGGGGTAGGGTTAGTGAAAGAGTGATAGTTAGGGTTCGTTTGAAGATTAGGGATAGAGTGAGGTTAATTTTACTGTGAGGTTTAGGTTTAGGTTAGGGTTTAGATGAGTGTTAGGGTTATGTTGAGAGTTAGGGTGAGGGTGAGGGCTAGGTTTAGTGTTAGTGTGAGTGTTATTGTTAGGGTCGGGGTTAGGTTTAGGGTGAGGGTTAGGGTTAAAGTAAGGGTTAGAGTGAGGGTTAGGGTTAGGGTGAGGGTCAGGGTGAGGGTTTGGATTAGGTTGAGGGTTAGGTTTAGGGTGAGGGTTAGGGTTAGGGTGAGCGTTAGGGTGATAGTGAGGGTTAGGGTGAGGGTGAGGGTTAGGTTTAGAGTTAGGGTTAGACTGAGTGTTAGGATTAGGGATAGGGTTAGGGTGAGAGTTAGGGTGAGGTGTCGGGATACAGTTAGGCTGAGGGTTAGGGTTAGTGTGAAGGTTAGGGGTAGGGGTAGGGTTAGTGTTAGGATAATGTTTAGGGTGAGGGTTAGTTTGAAGGTGAGGGTTAGAGTGAGCGTTAGGGTTAGGTTAAGAGTGAGGTTTAGGGTTAAGGTGATGTTTAGGGTGATGTTGAGGGTTAGTGTGAGGGTGAGGGTGAGGGTGAGGGTGAAGCTGAGGGTGAGGGTTAGGGTGAAGGTGAGTTTAGTTTATGTTTAGGGTTAGAGTTAGGGTTAGGCTGAGGGTGAGGGTGAGGGTTAGGGTTAGGGCTAGGGTGAGTGTTAGGGTTAGTGTGAGGGTTAGTGTGATGGTGAGGGTCAGCGTGAAGTTGAGGGTTAGAATGATGGTGAGGGTGAGTTTGAGGGTTAGGGTTAGGATTAGGGTTAGGGTGAGTTTTAGGGTTAGGGCTTGGGTTAGAGTTATTGTTAGAGTTAAAGTTAGGATGAGGGTGAGGGTTATTGTTAGGGTTAGGGTTAGGGTTAGGTGAGGGTGGGGTTGAGGGTTAGGGTTAATCTTAGGGTAATGGTTAGGGTAAGGCTGATGGGGAAGGGGAAGTTGAGGGTGAGTGTTAGGGTTAAGTTTAGGGTTAAGGTGAGGGCTTGGGTGAGGGTGAGGGTTAGGCTGAGGGTGAGGGTGAGGGTTTTGGTTAGGTAAAGTTTAGGGTTAGGGTGAGGATTAGGCTGAGGATGAGGATTAAGCTGAGGTCAGGTTCAGGGTGAGGGTTAGTGTTAGGGTTAGGTTGAGGGTTAGGGTTAGGGAGATGTTTAGGGTGAGGTTGAGGGTTAGGGTGAGGGTGAGGGTGAGGGTTAGGGTTAGGGTTAGTTTTAGGGTGAGGTTGAGGGTTAGGATTAGAGTGAGGGTGAGGGTGAGGATTAGGGTTAGGATTAGGTTTAGGGTTAGGGTGAGGGCTAGAGTGAGGGCGAGGGTTAGGGTGAGGGTTAGAGTGAGGGTGTGGTTTTCTGTTAGGAAAGGGTTAGGGTTAGTTTTAGGGTGAGGATTAGGCTGAGGGTGAGGTTGAAGGTGAGGTTTAGGGTTAAGATGAGGGTTAGGGTTAGCGGTAGGCTGAGCTTTAGGTTTTGGGTGATGTTTAGGGTTATGTTTAGGGTGAGGGTGAGGGTGAAGGTGAGGGTTAGGGTGTAGGTGAGGGTTAGGGTGAGGGTGAGGGTTAGGGTGATGGTGAGGGTTAGGTTTATGGTTAGTGTGAGGAAAAGGCTTAGGGTGAGGATTAGGATGAGAGTAAGTGTTAGGGTTAGGTTTAGAGTTTGGGTTAGGCTGAGGTATAGGGTTAGAGTTCGGGTTAGGGTTCAGTTGAGGGTGAGGGTTAGAGTTAGGGTTAGGGTGAGGGTTAGGGTTGGGGTGAGGGTCAGGGTTACGGTTAGGGTGAGGGTGAGGGTGAGGGTTCAAGTGAGGGTTAGGGTGTGGGTTAGGGTTAAGGTTATGGTGAGAGTAAGGGTTAGGGTGTGGTTTAGGGTGAGGGTTAGGGTTAAGGTTAGGGTTAGGGTTAGGTTTATGGTGAGAGTTAGGGTGAGGTGTCGGGATACAGTTAGGCTGAGGGTTAGGGTTAGTGTGAAGGTTAGGGGTAGGGGTAGGGTTAGTGTTAGGATAATGTTTAGGGTGAGGGTTAGTTTGAGGGCGAAGGTTAGAGTGAGCGTTAGGGTTAGGTTCAGTGTGAGGTTTAGGGTTAAGGTGATGTTTAGGGTGATGTTGAGGGTTAGTGTGAGGGTGAGGTTGAGGGTGAGGCTGGGGGTGAGGGTTAGGGTGAACGTGAGTTTAGTTTAGGTTTAGGGTTAGAGTTAGGGTTAGGCTGAGGGCGAGGGGGAAAATGAGGGTGAGGGTTAGGGTTAGGGCTAGTGTGAGGGTTAGGGTTAGTGTGAGGGTTAGTGTGATGGTGAGGGTCAGCGGGAAGGTGAGGGTTAGAATGATGGTGAGGGTGAGGTTGAGGGTTAGGGATAGGATTAGGGTTAGGGTGAGTTTTAGGGTTAGGGCTAGGGTTAGAGTTATTGTTAGGGTTAAGGTTAGGATGAGGGTGAGGGTTATTGTTAGGGTTAGGGTTAGGGTTAGGTGAGGGTGGGGTTGAGGGTAAGGGTTAGTCTTAGGGTTATGGTTAGGGTAAGGCTGATGGGGAAGGGGAGGTTGAGGGTGAGTGTTAGGTTTAAGTTTAGGGTTAAGGTGAGGGCTTGGTTGAGGGTGAGGGTTAGGCTGAGGTTGAGGGTGAGGGTTTTGGTCAGATAAAGGTTAGGGTTAGGGTGAGGATTAAGGTGAGGATGAGGATTAAGCTGAGGTTAGGTTCAGGGTGAGGGTTAGTTTTAGGGTTAGGGTGAGGGTTAGGGTTAGGGAGATGTTTAGGGTGAGGTTGAGGGTTAGGGTGAGGGTGAGGGTTAGGGTTAGGGTTAGGTTTAGGGTGAGGGTGAGGGTGAGGATTTGGAATAGGATTAGGGTTAGTGTTAAACTGAGTGTGAGGGTCAGGGTGAGGGTCAAGGTTATGGTCAATTTTAGGGTTAGGTTTAGATTGAGGGTTAAGGTTAGTGTGAGGTTTCTGGTTAGAGTTAGGGTGAGGGTAAGGGTTAGGATGAGGGTAAGCCTTAGGGTGAGTGTGAGGTTTTGGAATTCGGCTTTGTGTTAGGGTTAGTGTGAGGGGTAGGGTTCGGGTGAGGGTGAGGGTTCGGTTGAGAGTGAGTGTTAGTGTGAGGGTGAGTGTTCGGGTGAGAGTGAGGTTTAGGGTGTGGTTGAGTGTTTGGGTTAGGACGAGAGTCAGGGTGAGGTGTCGGGATAGGGTTAGGGTGAGTGTTAGGGTTAGTGTGAATGTTAGCGTTAGGGTTAGGTTTAGGATAAGGGTTAGTGTGAGGGTTAGGGTTAGTGTGATGTTTAGGGTGAGGTTGAGGGTTAGTGTGAGGGTGACTGTGAGGGTTAAGGTGAGGGTGAGGCTGAGTGGGAGAGTGACGGTGAGGGTTAGGTTTAGGGTTAGGTTTAGGGTGAGGGTAAGTGTTTGGGTTGCTATTAGGGTTATGGTAAAGCTTAGGTTGATTGTGAGGGTGAGAGTGAGGATGAGGGTGAGGGTCTCGGTTACGTAAGTGTTAGGGTTACGTTTAGGTTAATACTGAGGTTTAGGGTTAGCGTTAGGGTTAGGGTGAAGGTTAGGATGGGGGTTAGTGTGAGGGTTAGGGTTCGGGTTAGGGTTGGGTGAGCGTAAGGGTGAGCGTAAGGGTTAGGGTGAGGGTTACATTGTGGGTGAGGGATAGGTTTATCATGAAGATAAGGGTTAAGGTTAGGTTGAGAGTGAGGGTGAGGGTATGGGTAAGGGTTAGGGTCAGAATTAGGGTGAAGGTGAGGGTTAGGGTTAGCATTAGGGTTAGGTTTAGGATTAGGTTGAGTGTTAGGGTTAGGGTTAGGGCTAGGGTGCAGGTTAGGGTTACGGTTAGAGTGAGGGTCAGGGTCAGGGTTAGGGTTAGGATTAGGTTTAGGGTTAGGGTGAGGCTGAGGCTGAGGCTGAGGGTGAAGGTGAGGGTGAGGGTGAGGATTAAGGTTAGGGTTAGGTTTAGGATGAGGACTAATGTGAGGGTGATGTTTTTGTTTAGGAAAAGTTTAGGGTTAGGTTTAGGGTGAGGATTAGGGTGAGGGTGAGGTTTAAGGTGAGGGTTAGGGATAGGGTCAGTGTTAGGGTTAGGGTTAGGGTGAGGGTTAGGGTTAGGTTGATGTTTAGGGTGACGGTGAAGGTGAGACTGAGGGTTCGGGTGAGGGTTAGGGTTAGGGTGAGGGTTAGGGTTAGGGTTAGGTTTAGGTTTAGGGTGAGGGTAAGGATCATGA
Source organism: Dipodomys merriami (assembly GCF_024711535.1). Classification (NCBI taxonomy): domain Eukaryota; kingdom Metazoa; phylum Chordata; class Mammalia; order Rodentia; family Heteromyidae; genus Dipodomys; species Dipodomys merriami. The sequence goes on along the minus strand of NW_027202573.1, from coordinate 115,485 downwards.
TGACAGGGTGAGGGTGAGGGTTAGGGTTAGCGTTAGGGTTAGGGTGAGGGTTGGGGTGAGGGTTAGGGTTAGGGTTAGGGTGAGGGTTAGGGTGAAGCTTAGGGTGAAGGTTTGGGTCAGGGTTAGGGTTTGGGGTAGGGTAAGGTTTAGGGGGAGGGGAAGGGGTAGTGTGAGGGTTAAGGAGAGTGTGAGGGATAGGGTTATGGTGAGGGTAAGGGTTAATCTAAAGGTTAGGTTGAGAGTGAGCATTTGTGTTAGCATCAGGGTTGGGTTGAGGGTTAGGGTTAGGGTTAGGCTGAGGGGTAGTTTTAGGGTTATTATGAGGTTTAGGTTTAGGGTTAGGGTGAGGGTAAGGGTTAGGATGACAGCTAGGGTGAGGGTCAGGGTTAGGGTTAGGTTTAGGGTTAGGGTGAGGGTTAGAGTGAGGGTTAGGGTTAGAGTTAGTGTGAGGGTTAGGGTGAACGTTAGGGTTAGGGTTAGGGTTTGGGGTAGGGTGAGGTTTAGGGGGAGGGGAAGGGGTAAGGTGAGGGTTAAGGAGAGGGTGAGGGATAGGGTTATGTTGAGGGTAAGGGTTAATCTAAGGGTTAGGTTGAGAGTGAGCATTTGTGTTAGCATCATGGTTGGGTTGAGGGTTAGGGTTAGGGTTAGTTTGAGGAGTAGTTTTAGGGTTAGGGTGAGGGTTAGGGTTAGGGTTAAGGTGAGGTTAAGGGTTTGGTTGAGGGTGAGGGTGAGGGTTAGGCTTAGCCTTAGAGTGAGGGTGAATGTTAGGGTTAGGGAATGGGTGAGTGTGAGTGTGAGGATTAGGTGTAGGATTAGGGTTAGGTTTAGGGTTAGGCTGAGGTTTAGCCTGATGGGTAGGGTTACAGTTAGGGTGAGGGTTAGGTTTAGTGGGAGTGTTAGGGTTAGGTTTAGGGTTAGGGTTAGGGTGAGGGTTCAGGTGAGGTTTCGGGTTAAGTAGTGGGTGAGGGTTAGGGTTAGTGTGAGGACTAGCTTTAGGGTTAGGGTTACTGTTAGGGTTAGGATTAGGGTGAGGGTAAGGGTTAGGGTTAGTTTTATGGTTAGGGTGAGGGTTCGGGTTAGTGTGAGGGTTAGGTTTAGGGTTAGGTGAAGGATCGGGTAAGGGTTAGGGTGAGGGTTAGGGTCAGGGTGAGTATTATGATTAGGTTAAGGACTAGGGTTAGGCTGAGGGTGAGGGTGAAGTTGAGGTTTATGATTAGGGTTACAGTGAGGGTTAGGTTTAGGGTGATGTTTAGGGTGAGGGTGAGGGTGAGGGTAAGGGTGAGGATTCGGGTGAGGGTGAGGATTAGGGTGTGGATGAGGGTTAGCATGAGGGTGATGGTTACAGTTAGGTTTAGGGATTGGGTTAGTGTTAGGGTTTGGATTAGGGTGAGGTTTAGGGTTAGGTTTAGGTTAAGTGTGAGGATAAGGGTTAGTGTGAGGGATAGGGTTATTGTTAGGGTTAGGGTGAGGGTGAGGGTGAGTGTTATGGTTAGGGGTAGGGTGAGGGTTAGGGTTAGGCTAAGGCTTAGGGATGGGGATAGGGTAAGGTTGAGTGTGAGGGTGATGTTTAGAGGTAGTTTTAGGCTGAAGGTGAGGGTTCGGTTTAGGATTAGTGTTAGGGTTAGGGTTAGGGTGAGGGTTAGGTTTAGGATTAGGGTTAGGGTTAGCCTTAAGGTGAGGGTGAGGTTGAGGGTTAGGGAGAGGATTAGGGTTAGGTTTACAGTTAGGGTGAGAGTGAGGATTAGGTTGAGGTGAGGGTTCGTGTTTGGGTGAGGGTTAGGGTGATGCTGAGGGTTAGGGTGAGGGTGAGGTTTAGGTTTAGTGTTAGCTTTAGGGTGAGGGTTAGGATCAGGGTTAGTATTAGGGTGAGGGTTAAGGTGAGGGTTAGGGTTAGGGTTAGGGTTAGGGTGAGGGTGAGAGGTACAGTTAGGTTTCGAGTTAGGGTGATGGTGAGGGTGAGGGTGAGGGTGAGGTTGAGGGTTAGGTTTTGGGTGAGGGTTAGGGTTAATATTAAAGTTAGGGTTAGGGTGAGGGATAGGGTTAGGGTGAGGGTTAGGATGAGGGTTAGGCTGTAGGGTAGGGTTAGGGTCAGGGTGAGGGTTAGGGTTAGTGTGAGTTTTAGGGTTAAGATTAGGGTCAGGGTTAGGATTAGGTTAGGGGTGAGGTCTAGGTTGAGGGTGTGGGATAGGGTGAGGGGTAGGGTTAAGGTTAGGGTGAGGGTGAGGGTTAGGTTTAGTGTGAGGTTTAGGGTTAGTATGAGTTTGAGGGTGAGGGTGAGGGTTAGGGTGAGGGTGAGGGTTAGGGTTAGGGTTAGGGTTAGGGTGAGGGTGAGCGTTACGGTTAGGTTGAGGGTTAGGGTGAGGGTAGGGTTAGGGTAAGGGTGAGGGTGAGGCTTAGGTTTAGTGTGAGGGTTAGGGTTAGTGTAAGGTTAAGGGTTAGGGTGAGGTTTAGGGTAACAGTGAGGCTTAGGGTTAGCGTGAGTTTGAGGGTGAGGGTGAGGTTTAGGGTTAGGTTGAGGGTTAGGTTTAGGGTTAAGGTGAGGGTGAGCCGTAGCGTGAGAGTGAGGGTTCGGTGAGGGTTTGGGTGAAGGGGGAGGTTAATGGTTAGGGTTCGGGTTAGAGTTAGGGTGAGGCTGTGGGTGAGGGTTAGGTTTAGGATTAGGGTTAGTGTTAGGGTTAGGCTGAGGGTGAGTGTGAGGGTGAGGGTGAGGGTTAGGTTTTGGGTGAGGGTGAGGGTTAAGGTTAGGGTTAGGGTTAGGTTGAGGGATAGGATTAGGTTTAGGGTTAGGATGAGGATTAGGCTGTGGGGTAGGGTTAGGGTTAGGGTGAGGGTTAGGGTTAGTGTGAGTTTTAGGGTTAAGGTTAGGGTCAGGGATAGGATTAGGTTAGGGGTAAGGGATAGGGTGAGGGTTAGGATGAGGGTGAGGTTTAAGTTTAGGGATAGGGTTAGGATGAGGTTAGGCTGAGGGCTAGGGTGAGTGTGTGGGTTAGGGTTAGGGTTAGGGATAGGGTGAGGATTAGGTTTAGGGTTAGGGTTAGGGTGAGTCTTAGGCTGAGGGGAAGGGTTAGGGATAGGGTGAGGGTTAGGTTTAGTGTGAGGGTTAGGTTTTGGGGTAGGGTTAGGGTGAGGGCTAGGTGAGTGTGAGGGTTAGGGTTTTATTTAGGGATAGGGTAAGGATTAGGGTTAGGGTTAGGTTTAGGGTGAGATTTAGGCTGATGTGTAGGGTTACAGTTAGGGTGAGGTTTAGGTTTAGTGGTAGTGTTAGGGTTAGGTTTAGGGTTAGGGTTAGGGTGAGGGTTTGGGTGAGCGTTCGGGTTAATGTGTGGGTGAGGGTTAGGGTTAGTGTGAGGATTAGGTTTAGGTTTAGGGTTACTGTTAGGTTTAGGGTTAGGGTGAGGGTAAGGGTAAGGGTTAGTGGTATGGTTAGGGTGAGGGTTCGGGTTAGTGTGAGGGTTAGGGTTAGGGTTAGGTGAAGGTGGGGGTAAGGGTTAGGGTGAGGGTTAGTTTGAGGGTGAGGGTTAGGATTAGAGTTAGGGTTAGGATTAGGTTTAGGATGACGGTGAGGTTGAGGTTCAGTGTTAGGGTGAGGGTTAGGGTTATTGTTGGGGTTAGGTTGCAGGTGAGGGTAGGGTGAGGGTGTGGGTTAGGGTTAGGATTAGGGTAGGGTTAGGTTTGGCTGAGGGTGAGGGTGAGAGTGAGGGTGAAGATTAAGTTTAGGGTTAGGTTTAGGGTGAGGACTAGGGTGAGGGTGATATTTTTTGTTAGGAAATGTTTATTGTTCGGTTTAGGGTGAGGATTTGTGTGAGGGTGAGCTTTAAGGTGAGGGTTAGGGTGAGGGTGAGGGTTAGGGTTAGGGTTAGCGTGAGGTTTAGGGTTAGGGTGATGTTTAGGGTGAGGGTGAAGGTGAGAGTGAGGGTTCAGGTGAGGGTTAGGGTTAGGGTGAGGTTTAGGGTTAGGGTTAGTGTTAGGGTGAGGATAAGGGTTAGGATGACAGTTAGGGTGAGGGTGAGGGTTAGGGTTAGGTTTGGGTTAGGGTGATGTTTATGGTGAGGGTGAGGGTGAGAGTGAGGATTCGGTTGAGGGTGTGGTTTAGGGTGTTGGTGAGGGTTAGGGTGAGAGTGAGGGTGAGGGTGAGGTTGAGTGTTAGTGTGTTGGTGAGAGTTAGGGTGAGGGTGACTGTTAGGGTTAAGGTTAGGATTAGGATGAGGGTTAGGGTTAGGGTTAGGTTGAGGGTTAGGGTGAGGGTTATGGTTAGGGATAGGGTGAGGATTAGGGTTAGTGTGAAGGTTAGGGTTAGGGTTGGTGTAAGGATAAGGGTTAGGTTGAGGATTAGGGTGAGAGTGAGTGTTAGGGTTAGATTAAGGGTTAGGGTGAGGGTTAGGGTAAGGGTTAGGGTTAGGGTTAGGGTGAGTGTGAGGGATAAATTTAGGGTTAGGTGAGCATTATGGTTGGGGTGAGGGCTAGGGTTAGGTTTAGGGTGAGGGTTCAGGTGAGTGTGAGTGTTAGGGTGTGGGTGACGGTTAGGGTTAGGTTGAGGGATAAGGTGACGGTGAAGTTTAGGGTGATGGTGAGGGTTAGGGTTAGGGTGAGTGATAGGGTGAGGGTGAGGGTTAGGGTGAGTGTGAGGATTAAGGTTAGGGTTACCCTTAGGGTTATGGTGAGGGTATGGGTTAGGGTGAGGTTTAGGTTGAGGGTGAGGGTTAGGCTTAGCGTTAGGGTTAAGGCGAGAGTTAGGGTGAGGTTTAGGGTTAGGGTGAGTGTGAGGGTTAGGGTTAGGGTTAGGGTGATATTTATGGTTAGAGTGTGGGTTAGGGATAGGTTTATGGTTAGGGGGAGGTTTAGGTTATGGTTAGGGTTCCAGTTAGGGTGAGTGTGAAGGTGAGTGTTAGGGTTAGGATTAGGGTTAGGGTTAGTGTTAGGCTGAGGGTGAGGGTGAGGGTGAGGGTGAGGGTGAGTGTTAGGTTTAGGGTAATGTTTAGGGTTAGGTTTAGGTTGAGGGTTAGGGTTAGGGTTAGGATTAGGATTAGGGTGAGGATTATGGTTAGGGTTAGGGTGTGGGTTAGGGATAGGTTTATGGTTAGGGTTAGCATTAGGTTTAACATTAGGGTTAGAGTGAGGGTGAGGTTGAGGGTTAGGTTTAGGTTTAGGTTTAGGGTTAGGGTGAGGCTGAGGTTGAGGATGAGTTTGAGGGTGAGGGTGAGGGTTAGGGTTAGGCTTAGGGTGAGGGCTAAGGTGAGGTTGAGGGTTACTGTGAGGGTGCAGTTTTCAGTTAGGAAAGGGTTAGGGTTAGGGTTAGGTTTAGGGTGAGGATTAGGCTGAGGTTGAAGGTGAGTTTTAGGGTTAAGGTGAGGGTTAGGGTTAGGGTTAGGGTTAGGGTGATGTTTAGGGTGAGGGTGAGGGTGAGGGTTGGGGTTAGGGTAATGTTTAGGATTAGGGTTAGGTTGGGGGTTAGGTTTAGGGTTAGGATGAGGGTTAGGCTGAGGATTATGGCTAGAGTTAGTGTGAGGGTTAGGTTTAGTGTGACGCTTAGGGTTAGGGTGAGGGTAAGCGTTAGGGTGAGGGTTAGGATCAGGTTGCAGGATAGAGTTAGTGTTAGGGTTAGGGTGTGCATTTGGATGAGGGTTAGGTGTAGGGTAAGGGTGTGGGTTAGTGTTAGGGTTGAGTTCAGTGTTAGCGTTAGGGTGAGGTGTAGGGTTAGGGTTAGGGTTAATGTGAGGATAAGGGACATATTGAGGGTTAGGGTGAGGGATAGGTTTAGTGTAAGGTTTAGGGTGAGTGTTTGTGTGAGGGTTAGGTTTAGTTTTAGGGTTACGTGAGGGTTAGGATGAGGGTAAGGTTTAGGGTGAGGTTTAGGGTGAGGTTGAGTATTAGGGTTACCATTAGTGTTAGAGTGAGGGTTAGGGTTAGGTATAGCATTAGGCTTAGGATTAGGGTTAGGGTGAGGTTTAGGATTAGGGTTAAAGTGAGGGAGAGGTTTAGGGTTAGCATTAGGTTTACGGTTAGGTTTAGAGTGAGGGTGAGGGTGAGGAATAGGGTTAGGATTAGGTTTAGGTTTAGGGTGAGGCTGAGGTTGAGGGTGAGGGTGAGGGTTAGGGTTAGGCTTAGGGTGAGGGCTAGGGTGAGGGCTAGGTTGAGGGCGAGGGTTAGGATGAGAGTTAGGGTTGGGGTGAATGTTAGGATTACGGTTAGGTTGAGGGTGAGGGTGATGGTGAAGTTGAGGTTTAGGGTGTGGATTAGGGTTAAGGTTATGGTGAGGGTAAGGGTTAGGGTGAGGTTTACTGTGAGGGTTAGGGTTAGGGTGAGGATTATGGTGATGTTGAGTGTTAAGGTGACAGTGAGGGTTAGGGTGAGGGTGAGGTTTAGGTTTAGTGTTAGCATTAGTGTGAGGGTTAGGGTCAGGGTTAGGATTAGGGAAAGGGTTAAAGTGAGGGTTAGGGTTCGGGTTAGTTTTAGGGTTAGTATGCGCATTAGGGTTAGTGTTAGGTTTATAGTGAAGGTAAGGGTTAAGGTGAGGGTTAGGCTGAAAGGGTAGGTTTAGGGTAAGGGTGAGGGAGAGGGTGAGGGTAAGGGTTAGGGTGAGGGTGAGGCTTAGTGTTAGCATTAGTGTTAGGGTTAGGGTTAGAGTGAGTGTGAGGTTTAGGTTTAGGGTTAGGGTGAGGGTGAGGGTGAGGGTGAGGGTAAGGTTTAGGTTTAGGTTTAGGGTTATGGTTAGGATTAGTGTAAGGTTGAGGTCTAGTGTGAGGGTGAGGGTTAGGGTTTGGGTTAGGGTGAGGGTAAGGGTTAGGGTGAGGGGTAGGGTGAGGTGTAGGGTTATGGTTAGGGTGAGGGTTAGGGTTAGCGTGAGGTTTATGGTGAGGTTTAGGGTTAGGGTTAGGGTGTGGGTTAAGGTTAGGGTGATGTTTAGGCTGAGGGTGAGCGTTAGGGTGAGAGTTAGGGTGAGGTTTAGGGTTAGTGGTAGGATTAGGGTTAGGGTGAGGGTGAGGTTTAGGGTTAGAATTAGTGTTAGGGGAGGGTTAAATTGAGGGTCAGTTTTAGGGTTAGTGTTAAGGTTAGGGTTAGAATGAGTGTTAGGTTGAGTTTTAGGGTTAGGGTTAGGTTTAGGATGAGCGTTAGGCTGAGTGTTAGGGTTAGGGTTAGTGTGAGGGTTAGGGATAGGTTAGGGTTAGGGTTTGGGTTTGGTTATGGTGATGGTTAATTTTAGGTTTAGGGTTGGGTTCAGGTTTAGGCTGTGTGTTAGGGCTAGGGTTAGTGTGAGGGTAGGTTTAGGGTTAGGTTTAGGGTGTGGACTGTGGTGAGGGTGAGGGTTATGGTGATCGTTAGGATTAGGGTTAGGGTTAGGTTCAGGTATAGGTTGAGGGTTAGGATTAGAGTAAGGACTTGGGTTGGGCTGAGGGTGAGGGTGATGTTGAGGGTGAGGGTTAGGGTTAGAGTGAGGGTTAGAGTGAGTGTGAGGGGGCGGGGGGAGAGTTTGGTTTTGGGTTAGAGTTAGGTTGAGGGTGAGGGTTAGGGTTAGGGTTAGCAATAGGTTTAGGCTGAGGGTGAGGGTGAGTTTGAGGGTGAGGTTTACGGTTAGGGTGAGGGTTAGGGTTAGTTTTAGGGTGAAGGTTAGGGTTAGGGTTAGGGTTAGTGTTAGGATGAGCATTAGGCTCAGGGTTAAGGTTAAGGTTAGTGTGAGGGTTAGGGTTAGGGTTAGGGTTAGGGTTTGGTTAGGGTGAAGTTTAGTTTTAGGTTTAGGGTTAGGATAAGGTTTAGGCTGAGTATTAGGTTTAGGGTTAGGGTGAGGGTCAGGGTAAGGGTTAGGGTGAAGTTTAGGGTGAGGGTGAGGGTTAGGATTAGCTTTAGGGTTAGGATTAGGGTGTGGGTGAGGATGAAGGTTAGTGTTAGGGTGAGGGTTAGGGTTGGGGTTGGGGTGAGGGTTAGGGTTAGGGTTAGGCTTGGGGTGAGGGTGAGGGTGAGGGTTAGGGTTAGAGTAAGTTTTAGGCTGAGGGTGAGGGTGAGGGTGACGTTGATGGATAGGGTTATGGTTAGGGGGATGGTGAGGGTTAGGGTGAGGGTTAGAGTGAGTGTGAGGGTTTGCTTTATGTCAGGGTTATGGTTACGCTGAGGTTAGGGTTAGGGTTAGGGTTAGGGTTAGTGTTAGGGCAAGGGTTAGGTTGCGGGTTAGGGTTTGGGTGATGTTTAGTGTGAGGGAGAGGTTGAGGGTTCAAGTGTGGGTGAGATTTAGGATGTGGGTGAAGTTTAGTGTTAGGTTGAGTTTTAGCGTTAGGTTTAGGTTTAGTGTGAGGGTGAGGGTTAGGGCTAGGGTTAGGGTTAGGTTGAAGTTTAGTATTAGGGTTAGGGTTACTATGAGTGTTATGGTGAAGGGTAGGGTTAGGGTTAGGGTTAGGGTGAAGATTAGGGTGAGGTTTTAGGTGAGGGTTAGCGTTAGGTGCATGGTTAGGGTGACTTTGAGGGTGAGGCTTAGGTTTAGGATTAGGGTTAGGGTTAGGAAGAGTGTTAGGGTGTCAGTGAGGGATCGGGTCAGGGTCCGGGTTAGAGTGTAGTTGAGGGTTATGTTTAGGGTGATTATTAGGTTTAGATTTAGATTTATAGTGAGGGTAAGGGTTAGGGTGAGGTTTAGTGTGAGGGTTAGGCTTAGGGTTAGGTTTAGGGTGAGGGTTAGGGATAGGTTTAGGGATAGGGTGAGGGTAAGTGTGAGGGTTAGGTTTGCTTTATGGTTAGAGTTAGGGTGAGGGTGAGGGTTTGTATTTGGGTTAGTATTAAAGTTAGCCTGATGGTGAGGGTGAGGGTTAGGTTCAGGGTGAGTGTTAGGGTTAGGGGTAGGGTTAGGGTGAGTGTTAGGGTTAGGGTTAGGTTTACGATGAGCGTTAGGCTTAGGGTTAGGGTTTGGGTTAGTGTGAAGGTTAGGGTTAGTGTTAGTGTTAGTGTGAGGGTTAGGGTTAGCTTTAGGTTTAGGATAACGGTTAGGTTGAGGGTTAGGTTTAGGGTTAGTTCGAGGGTTAGGTTTAGGGTTAGGGTTAGAGTCAGGTAAAGGTTAGGGTGAGAGTTAGGGTGAGGGTGAGGGTAAAGGTTAGGGTGAGGGTTAGGGTTAGGGTGAGGGTTAGGATTAGGGTTAGCACTAGGTTTAGGCTGAGGGTGAGGGTGAGGATGAGGGTGAGGTTTACATTTAGGTTGAGGGTTAGGGTTAGGATTAGGTTTAGGGTGAGGGTTAGGGTTAGGGTTAGGGTTAGGCTGAGGGTTAGTGTTAGGGATAGTGTTAGGTTTAGTGTGCGGTTAGGGTTAGGGTTAGGTTTAGGGTTTGGTTAAGGTGAAGTTTTGTTTTAGGTTTAGGGTTAGGATAAGGTTTATCCTGAGGGTTATGGTTAGGGTTAGTGTGAAGATTAGGTTTAGGGTTAGGGTTAGGGTGTGGACTAGTGTGAGGGTGAGTGTTAGGGTGAGAGTGAGTGTAAGGGTTTAGTTTAGGTAAGGGTTAAGGTAAAGTTAGGTTGAGGATTAGGGTGAGGTTGAGGTTTAAAGTGAGGGTTAGGGTTAGGTTTAGGGATAGAGATAGGGTGAGGGTGAGGGTTAGGTTTAGTATTAGAGTTAGCCTGAGGGTGAGGGTGAGGGTTAGGGTTAGCGTGAGTTTTATGGGTAGGGTTACGGTTAGGGTGAAGGTTAGGATTAGGGTTAGGGTTAGGATGAGTGTTAGGCTGAGGGTTAAGGTTAGGGTTAGTGTGAGGATTAGGGTTAGGGTTAGGGTGAGGGTTAGGGTTAGGTTTAGGTTTAGGATAAGGGTTAGGTTGAGGGTTAGGTTTAGGGTTAGGGTTAGGGTTAGTGTTAGGGTCAGGGTAAAGGTTATGGTGAGGGTTAGGGTGAGGGTGAGGGTAAAGGTTAGGGTGAGCATTAGGGTGAGGGTGAGGGTTAGGGTTAGTGTGAGGGTTGGGTGAGGGTTAGGGTGAGGGTTAGGGTGAGTGTTCACGAATGTTGTGAGAGTATGTTTTAGGGTGAGTGTGAGTGTTCAGTTGAGCTTGAGGGTTAGGATGAGGGTGAGGGTTAGTGTTACATTTAGTGTTAGGGAGAGGGGTAGGGTGATCATTACGGTTAGGATTAGGGTTAGAGTGAGGATGAGGGTGAGGATTAGGGTGTGGGTAAGTGTTATGGTTAGGGTTAGGGTTAGTGCTCGGGTGAAGGTGAGGGTTAGTGTGATGGTGAGGGTTTCATTTACCTTATGGTTAAGGTTAGGGTGAGGATTAGGTTGAGGGTGAGGGTTAAGCTGAAGTTAGGGTTAGGGTGAGGGTTAGGGTTAGGGTGATGACTGTTGTGAGAGTATGGTTTAGGGTGAGGGTGAGTGTTCAGGTGAGCTTGAGGGTTAGGATGAGGATGAGGGTTAGGGTTACATTTAGGGTTAGGGAGAGGTGTAGGGTGAGCATTATAGTTAGAATTAGTGTTAGAGTGAGGATGAGGGTGAGGGTTAGGGTTAGGGTTAGGGTTTGGTTAGGGTGAAGTTATGTTTTAGGTTTAGGGATAGGATAAGGTTTATCCTGAGGGTTATGGTAAGGTTAGTGTGAAGGTTAGGTTTAGGGTTTGGGTTAGGTTGTGGGCTAGTGTGAGGGTAAGGGTTAGGGTGAGGCTGTGGGTAAGGGTTTAGTTTAGGTAAGGGTTAAGGTAAGGTTAGGTTGAGGATTTGGGTGAGGTTGAGGGTTAAGGTAAGGGTTAGGGTTAGGTTTATGGTTAGAGTTAGGGTGAGGGTGAGGGTTAGGTTTAGTATTAGAGTTAGCCTGAGGGTGAGGGTGGGGGTTAGGGTTAGGGTTAGTGTGATGGTTAGGGTTAAGGTTAGGGTGAGTGTTAAGGTCAGGTTTAGGGATAGGATAAGGGTTAGGTTTAGGGTTAGGGTGAGGGTCAGGTTTAGGGTTAGGGTTAGGGTTAGGGTCAGGGTAAAGGTTAGGGTGAGGGTTAGGGTGAGGGTGAGGGTAAATGTTAGGGTGAGCGTTAGGGCGAGGGTGAGGGTTAGGGTTAGTGTGAGGGTTAGTGTGAGGGTTAGGGTGAGGGTAGGGGTTAGGGTGATGGTAAGGTTGAGGGTGAGTGTTAGTATTATATTGTGGGTAAGGGTTAGGGTGAGCGTTAGGGTACGGATTAGGGTTAGGGTGGGGGTTAGGGTTAGGGTTAAGTTGAGGGTTAGCGTTAGGGTGATGACTGTTGTGAGAGTATGGTTTAGGGTGAGGGTGAGTGTTCCGTTGAGCTTGAGGGTTAGGATGAGGTTGAGGGTTAGGGTTACATTTAGGGTTAGGGAGAGGGTTAGGGTGAGCATTAGGGTTAGGATTAGGGTTAGAGTGAGGATGAGGGTGAGGGTTAGGGTGTGGGTATGTGTTATGGTTATGGTTAAGGTTAGGGCTAGGGTGAGGGTGAGTGTTAGTGTGAGGGTGAGGGTTTCGTTTACCTTAGGATTAGGGTTAGGGTGATGTTTAGGGTGAGGGTGACTGTTCGGTGAGGGTGAGGGTGAGGGTGAGGGTTCAGGTTAGGGTTAGGTTTAGGTTGAGGGTGATTGTGAGGGTTAGGATTAGGAATAGGGTTAGGGTTAGGGTGAGGGTGAGGGTCAGTGTGCGGGTGATAGGGTTAGGGTTAGGGTTAGGGTGAGGGTGAGGGTAAGGGATAGTGTGAGGGTTATGATTAGGGTTAGGGTTAGGGTGAGGGTAAGGGTTACGGTGAGGGTTATGGTGAAGTTGAGGGTAAGGGATCGGGTTAGGGTTAGGGTGAGGGCTAGGGTGAGGGTGAGGGTTAGTGTGAGGGTTAGGGTGAGATTTTCTTTTATGTCAGGGTTAGGTTTATGATGAGTATTATCTTGAGAGTTAGTGTTAGGGTTAGGGTGAAGGTTAGGGTTAGGGTCAGGTTGAGGGTTAGGGTTTGTGTGATGTTTAGGGTGATGGAGAGGGTTAGGGTGAGGATGAGGATGAGGGTGAGGGTGACGGTTGGGGTGAGGGTGAAGGTTAAGGTGTGGTTGAGGATTAGGGTTAGGGTTAGGGTTACGGTTATGGTGAGGGTAAGGTATAGGGTGAGGTTTATTGTGAGATTGAATGTTAGGGTTAGTGTTAGGGTTACGGTGAGGTTTAGGGTGAGGGTTAGGGTTTGGTTTAGGGTTAGTTTGAGGGTGAGGTATAGGATGAGTGTTAGGGTGAGGGTTAGGGATATGGTTTGGCTGAGGGTGAGGGTGACTGTAAGAGTGAGGGTTAGGGTGAGGGTTAGGGTTAGGGTGAGGGTGAGGGTGAGGGTTAGGGTGAGGCTATGGGTTAGGTTGAGGATTAGTGTGAGGGTGAGGGTTAGGGTTAGCATTAGGGTTAGGGTGAGGGTTAGGGTTAAGGTTAGGGAGAGGATGAGGATTAGGGTTAGGGTTAGGTTTAGGGTGAGGGTTAGGCTGTGGGATAGGGTTAGGGATAGAATGACTGTTATGTTTTCTGTGAGGATTAGGGTTAGAGTGAGGTTTAGGTTTAGTGTGAGGTTTAGGTTTAAGGTTAGGGTTAGGATGAGTGTTAGGGTTAGGTTGAGGGTGAGGGCTAGGGTTAGGGTTAGTGTGAGGGTTAGTGTTAGGATGAGGGTTAGTGTTAGGATGAGGGTTAGGTTTAGGGTACAGTTTAGGGTTAAAGTAAGGGTTAGGGTGAGGGCTAGCTTTAGGGTTAGGGTGAGGGTCAGGGTGAGGGTTAGGTTAAGGTTGAGGGTTAGGTTTAGGGTGAGGGTTAGGTTTAGGGTGAGTGTTAGGGTGATGGTGAGGATCAGGGTGAGGGTGACGGTTAGGTTTAGAGTTAGGGTTAGGGTGAGTGTTAGGATTAGGGTTAGCTTTAGGGTGAGAGTTATGGTCAGGTGTCGTGATACGGTTAGGGTGAGTTTTAGGGTTAGTGTGAAGGTTAGGGTTAGGGTTAGGGTTAGGGTTAGTGTGAGGATAATGTTTAGGGTGAGGGTTAGTTTGAGGATGAGGTTTAGGCTGAGCGTTAGGGTTAGGTTCAGTGTAAGGGTTAGGGTTAAGGTGATGTTTAGGGTGAGGTTGAGGTTTAGTGTGAGGGTGAGGGTGAGGTTGAGGGTGAGGGGTAGGATGAGAGTGAGAGTGAGGTTAGTTTAGGATTAATGTTAGAGTTAGGGTTAGGCTGAAGGTGAGGGGGAAAGTGAGGGTGAGGGTTAGGGTTAGGGCTAGGGTGAGGGTTAGGGATTTTGTGAGATTTAGTGTGATGGTGAGGGTCAGCGTGAGGGTGAGGCTTAGAATGAGGGTGAGGGTAAGGTTGAGGGTAAGTGTTAGGATTAGGGTTAGGGTGAGTTTTAGGATTAGGGTTAGAGTTATTGTTAGGGTTAAGATTAGGGTTAGAATGAGGGTGAGGGTTATTGTTAGAGTTAGGGTTAGGGTTAAGGTGAGGGTGGGGTTGACGGTCAGGGTTAGTATTAGGGTTATGTTTAGGTTAAGGCTGAGGAAGGGGAGGTTGAGGCTGATGTTTAGGGTTAAAGTTAGGGTTAGGTTGAGGGCTTGTGTGAGGGTGAGAGTTAGGCTGAGGGTGAGGGTGAGGGTTTCGGCTAAGTAAAGGTTAGGGTTAGTGTGAGGATTAGGGTGAGGATGAGGATTAAGCTGAGGTTAGGTTCAGGGTCAGGGTTAGGGTTAGAGTGAGACTTAGGGTTAGGGTGATGTTTAGGGTGAGGGTGAGGGTTAGGGATCAGGTGAGAGGGAAGGTGAGGTTTAGGGTAAAGATTAGGTTTAGGGTGAGTGTGAGGTTTAGGATTAGGAATAGGATTAGGGTTAGGGTTAAGCTGAGGGTGAGGGTCAGGGTGAGAGTGAAAGTTTGGGTCAGGGTAAGGGTTAGGATTAGAGTGAGGGTTATGGTTAGTGTGAGGGTTTTGGTTAGGGTTAGGTTGAAGGTTAGTGTTAGGGTGAGAATAAGCGTTAGGGTGTGGGTTACTGTGAGTGTGAGTGTATGGATTAGGGTTTGTGTTAGGGTTAGGGTGAGGGTTAGGGTTTGGGTGATGTTTAGAGTGAGGGTGAGGGTTAGGCTGAGGATGAGGGTTCAGTTGAGGATGAGGGTTCGGTTGAGGGTGAGGGTTAGGGTGTGGGTGAGGATTAGGGTTAGGGTGAGGTTTAGCATTAGGGGTAGGGTTAGGGTTAGGTTGAGGGTTATGGTTAGCGTTAGGGTTAGGATGAGGGGTAGGGAGAAGGTAGGGTTAGATTTAGGGTAGGTTTCGGGTGAGTGTGAGGGTTAGGTTGAGGCTGAGGGTGAGCGTTAGGGTTAGAGTTAGGATGAGGGTTAGGCTGACGGTGAGGTTTAGGCTTAGGGTTAGGGTAAGGGTTAGGGTGACGGTGAGGGTTAGCTTTAGGATGAGGATTAGGGTTAGTGTGATCATTAGGGTTAGGGTTAGGGTGAGGGTTAAGGTGAGGATTAGGGTTAGTGTTGGGGTGAGGGTTAGGGTGAGGGTTAGGTTTAGAGTTAGAGTTAGTGTGAGGATAAGGGTTAAGCAGAGGGTAAGGGTGAGGGGGAGGATGAGGGTGAGGGTTAGGGTGAGGGTGATGGTTATGGTTAGGTTTAGATTTAGGGTGAGAATGAGGTTAAGGGTTAGGTTTTGGATTAGGGTTAGGCTTAGGCTGAGGGTGAGGTTGAGGGTCAAGGTGAGGGTTAAGGTTAGTGTGAGTGTTAGGGTTAGGGTTAGGGTTAAGGTTAAGTTGAGGGTTAGGGTTAGGGTTAGGATTAGTATAAGGGTTAGGCTGAGGGTTAGGTTTAGGTTTAGGGTGAGGGTAAGGTTTAGGGTGAGGTTTATGGTGAGGCTGAGGGTTAGGATTAGTCTTAGGATTAGGGTGAGGGTTAGGGTTAGGGATAGGTTTAGGGCTGGGTTAGGGTTAAGGTGAGGGAAAGGGTTAGGGTGAGAGTTAGGGTAAGGGGGAGGGATAGGGTTATGGTGAGGGTAAGGGTTAGGGCAAGTTTTAGGGTGAGGTTGAGGGTTAATTTTAGCATTAGGGTTACGGTGAGCATGAGGGTTATGGTTATGTTGAGGTCTAGTGTGAGGTGAGGGTTAGGGTGAGGGTGAATGTTCTGTTGAGAATTAGAGTTAGGGTGAGAGTTTGGGATAGGGTTAGTGTGAGCGTAAGGATTAGGGGCAGGGTTAGGGTGAGGGTGAAAGTTAGGGTTAGTGTGAGGGTTAAGGTTAGGGTTATGGTTAGGGGGAGGGCTAGGGTGAGCCGTAGTTTTAGGGTTAGGGTAAGTTTGCAGGTTAGGGTGAGGGTAAGGTTTAGGGTGAGGTTTAGGGTGAGGGTGAGGTTTAGGGTTAGGTTGAGGTTAGGGTGAGGGTTAGGGTTAGGGTTAGGGATAGGGTGATGATAAGGGTTAGTGTGAGGCTTAGGGTGAGGTTGAGGATTAGGGTTAATGTGAAGATAAGGGTTAGGTTGAGGGTTATGGTGAGAGTGAGGGTTAGGTTCAGGTTGAGGTTATGGGTTAGGGTTATGGTTAGGGTGAGGATTACGGTGCGCCGTACGTTTAGGGTTAGGGTTAGTTGGCGGGTTAGGGTGAGGGTAATGTTTAGGGTGAGGTTTAGCGTGAGGGTAAGAATTAAGGTTAGAGTGAGGTTAAGGATTAGGTTGAGGGTTAGGGTTAGGGTTAGTGATATGGTGAGGATTAGGGTTAGTGTGAGGGTTAGGGTGAGGTTTAGGATTAGGTTCATTGTGAGGAGAAGTGTTAGGGTGAGGGTTAGGGTGAGGGTGAGGTGTTGGGTTAGCATTAGGGATAGGGTGAGCGTTAGGGTGAAGGTTAGGTTTAGGGTGAGCGTAGGGTTAGGTTTAGGCTGAGGGTTAGGGTTAGGTTGATATTTATGGTGAAGGTGAATGTTACGGTGAGGGTGAGCGTGAAGGTTAGGTTAAGGGTTAGGGTTAGGTTTAGTGTGAGGGTGAGTATGAGGGTTAGGTTTAGGATTAGGGTTAGGGTTTTGCTTAGTGTGCATTTTAGGGTGAGGATGTGGGTTCGGGTGATGGTGAGGGTTAGGTGTGTGTGAGGTTTAGGGTTAGGCTGAGGATTAGGGTTAGGGTTAGGATTATGGTGAGGTTAAGGGTTAGGGAGAGGTTTACGGTGAAGGTGAGGGTTAGGGTTAGCATTAGAGTTAGGATAATGGTTAGGGTGAGCGTTAGGTTTAGGGTTAGGTTTAGGGGGAGTTTGAAGGTGAGGGTGAGATTTAGTGTTACGATTAGTGTTAGGGTTATGGTTAGAGTGAGGTTGAGAGTTTTGGTTAGGGTGAGGGTTAGGGTTAGGGTGAGGGTTATGGTTAGGGTGAGGGTTAGGGTTAGGTTGAGGGTTAGGGTTAGGGTGAAGTTTAGCGTTAGGGTGATGTTTATTATGAGGGTGAGTGTTAGGGTGAGGGTGAGTTTCAGGGTGAGGGTCAGGGTTTGATTGATCGTGAGGGTTAAGGTGTGGTTGAGAGTTAGGTTTAGGGTGAGGGTAGGGTGACGGTGAGTGTTAGGGTGCGGGTTAGATTTAGTGTTAGGGTTAGTGTGATGTGAGGGTGAGCGTGAGGGTGACGGTTAGGGTGAGTGTGATTGTGAGGCTTAGGGTTAGGATTAGGGTTAGGGTGAGTTTTAGGGTTAGGGCTAGGGTGTGGGTGAGGGTTACGGTTAGGGTTAGGGTTATTTTTAGGGTTAGAGTTAGGGTGAGGGTGAGGGTGAGGGTGAGGTTCAGCATTAGCGTTGGTGTTAGGGTTACAGTGAGGATGGGGTTGAGGGTTAGGGTTAGGATTAGGGTTAGGTTTAGGGTTAGGCTGAGTGGGAGGGGGAGATTTAGGGTGAGGGTTAGGGTTAGGGTTAGGTTAAGGCCTAGGGTGAGGGTGAGGGTAAGGGTGAGGGTGAGGGTAAGGGTTTCGGTTAGGTAAGGTTCAGGGTTAATTTTAGGGTGAGGATTAGGTTGAGTTTGAGGGTTAGTGTGAGTGTTAGTGTTAAGTTGAGGGTTAGGGTTAGGATATGGGTGAGTGTTGGTGTTATGGCTATGTTTAGAGTGAGGTTTAGAGTTAGGGTGGGGTTAGGGGTCGGGTGATGGTGAGGGTTAGGGTGTGGGTGAGGGTTAGGGTTAAATTGAGTGTTAGGGTGACGGTGAGGGTTAGGTTGAATGTGAGGGTTAGGGTTAGGTTGAGGGTGAGGTTTATGGTTAGGGTGAGGGTTAGGGTGAGGGTTAGTGTGAGGGGGTAGGGTTAGGGTTAGGGTGAGGGTTAGGGTTAGTGTGAGGGTTAGGGTTACAGTGAGGGTAAGTGTTAGGTTGAGGGGTACGGTTAGGGATAGGGTGAGGGCTAGGGTGAGGGTGAGGTTTAGGTTGAGTGTGAGGCTGAGAGTTTCGGTAGGCAAGGGATAGGGTTAAGGTTAGGGTGAGGATTAGGAGAGGGGGAGGGTTAGGTAGAGGGTTAGTGTCAGGGTGAGTGTCAGGGTTAGGTTTAGGGTGAGGGGTAGGGTTAGGGTTAGGGTGAGGTTTAGGGTTAGTGTGAGGGTTAGGGTTAGCATTAGGGTTAGGGTTAGTGTGAGGATAAGGTTTAGTTTGAGGGTTAGGTTGTGGGTGAGGGTTAGGGTTATCATTTGTTTTAGGTTGGGTTAGAGTGAGGTTTAGGGTCAGGGGTAGGGTAATGGTTAGGGTGAGCGTTAGGGTTAGTGTGAGGGTTAGTTTTAGGGTTAGGGTTTGTGTGAGGATAAGGCTTAGTGTGAGGGTTAGTGTGAGAATGAGGGGTAGGGCTAGCGTTAGGTCTAGGTTAAGGGTTAGGGTAAGGGTTAGGGTTAGTGTTAGGGTTAGGGTGAGGGTGTGGGTTAGAGTTAGAGTTAGGGTTGGGTGAGGGTTCTGGTTAGGCTTAGGGTGAGAGTGAGGGTTCGGGTGAGGGTTCGGGTGAGGGTGAGGGTGAGGGTGTGGGTGACGGTTAGGTTTAGGGTTAAAGTGATGGTACTTTTTAGGATGAGGGTGAGGATTAGTGTTAGGGTGATGGTGAGGGTGCCGGTTAGTGTTAGGGTTAGTGTTAGAATTAAGGTTAGGGTTAGGGTTATTGTTATGGTGAGAGTAAGTGCTAGTGTAAGGTTTAGGGTGAGTGTGAGTGTTAGGGTTAGAGTTAGGGTTAGGGTTAGGGTTAGGGTGAGGGTTAGTGTTAGGGTGAGGGTGAGGTTAAGGGTTAGGGTTAGGGTTAGTGTGAGTGTTAGGATTAGGGTGAGGGTTAGGGATAGGGTTAGGGTTAGGGTGAGATTTAGGGCTGGAGTTAGGTTTAGAGTCAGGGCATGGGTAAGGCTTAGGGTGAGGGTTAGGTTCAGGTTGAGGCTTAAGGTAGGTTGAGTGTGAGGGTAAGTTTTAGGGTGATGGCTAGGGTTAGGTTTAGGAATACAGAGAGAGTTAGGGTTATGGTGATGGTGAGGGTGATGGTTAGGTTTAGGATTAGGGTTAGGGTTAGGGTGAGGTTTAGGTATAGGCTTAGGGTTAGGGTTAGGGTTAGGGTTAGAGTTAGGGTGAGGTTCAGTGTGAGGGTTAGTGTTTGGATTACAGTTAGAGATAGGGTTAGGGTGAGGGTTAGACTGAGGGGTAGGATTAGTGTTAGAGTGAGGGTAATGGGGATGGTAAAGTTTACAGTGAGGGTTAGGGTGAGGGTGAGGTTTAGGGATAGCATTAGGGTTAGTGTTAGGGTTAGGGTGAGGGTTAGTGTTAGAGTTAGGTTGAGGGTGATATTTAGGGTTAGCATTAGGGTTACGGTTAGGTTTATTTAGAGGGTTAGGTTTAGGGTAGGGTTAGGATTATGGTTAAGGTTAGGGTTAGGCTGATTATGGGGGTGAGGGTGAGGGTTAGGGTTAGGGTTAGGTTTATGGTGTGGGCTAGGGTGAGGGTTAGGGTGAGGGTGAGGTTTTAGGTTAGGAAAGGCTTAGGGTTAGGTTTACAGTGAGGATTAGTGTGAGGGTGAGGTTTAAGGTGAGGATTAGGGTTAGGGTGAAGATTAGGGTTAGGTTTAGGGTAAGGTTTAGGTTTAGGGTGATGTTTAGGGTGAGGGTGACGGTTAGGGTGAGGGTGAGGGTGAGGGTGAGGGTGTTGGTGAGGGTTAGGGTTAGGGTTAGGGGGACAGTGAGGTTTAAGGTGAAGGTGAGGATTATGGTTAGTTTTAGGGTGAGGGTTAGGGAAAGAATTAGGGTGAGAGGGAGGGTTAGGGTTAGGTTGAGGGTTAGGTTTAATGTGACGTTAGGGTTCGGTTAGGGTTAGTGTGAGGATAAGGGTTAGGGTGAGGGTTAGGGTGAGACTGAAGGTTCGGGTTAGCATTACGGTTTAGGTGAGATTTAGGGTGAGGGTTAGGGTGAGGGTTAGGTTTAGGGTGAGGGTTCAGGTTCGGGTGAGGGTGTGTGTTACAGTGTGGGTGAAGTTTAGGGTTAGGGTTATGGTTAAGGTGATGTTGAGTGTTAGGGTGAGAGTGAGTGTTAGGCTTACGGTGAGCGTTAGGGTTAAGGTTAGGGTTAGGCGAAATGTGAGGATTAGGGTTAGAGTTAGGGTTGGGATTAGGTGTACGGTTAGGCTGAGGGTGAGGGATAGGTTTAGGGTGAGGGTTAGCGTTAGGATTAGGGTTAGGCTGAGGTTTAGGGTGGGGGTTAGGGTTAGGGTGAGGGTGCATGTTAGGGTTTGCGTTAGGGTGAGGTTTAGGGTTAGGGTGAGGGCTAGGGATAGGGTTAGGGTTTGGGTGAGGGTCAGAGTTAGGGGTAGGTTTAGAGTTAGAGAGAGGGTGAGGGTTAGAGTTAGGGTTAGAATTAGGTGTACGGTTAGGCTGAGGGTGAGGGTTAGGTTTAGCGTGAGGGTTAGGGTTAGGGTTAGGTTGAGGGTTAGGGTTAGGTTTAGGATGAGGGTTTGGCTGAGGGTTAGGGTTAGGGTGAGGGTGAGGGTTAGTGTTAGTGTGAGGGTTAGTGTTAGGGTTTTGTTTACAGTGAGAGTGAGGGTTAGGGTTAGGTTTAGGGTGAGGTGAGCGATAGGTTGAGGGTTTGGGTTAGGTTTAGTATTAGGGTGATGCTTAAGGTGAGGGTTAGTATTAGGGTTAGGGTTTGGGTGAGGGTTAGTGTTAGGGTTAGAGTTAGGATGAGGGTGAGGTTGAGGGTTAGCGTTTGAATTAGGGTTAGGTTTAGGGTTATGCTGAGGGTGAGGTTGAGGGTGAGGGTGAGTTTTAAGGTTTGGGTGAGGGTTAGGGTTATGGTTAGGGTTAAGGTGAGGGTGAGGGTTAGGGTTAGAGTTAGGGTTAGGATGAGGGGTAGGCTGAGCGTTAGGTTTAGGCTCAGGGTGAGGGTAAGGTTTAGGGTGATGGTGAGGGATAGGTTTAGGATTCAGGTTAGCGTTAGGGTGATGGTTAGGCTTAGGGTTAAGTTTAGGGTGAAGGATAAGGTGAGGGGTAGGTTTAGGGTTAGTGTTAGGGTGACAATTAGTGTTAGGGTGAGGGTAAGGGTGAGGGGCAGGTTTAGGTTTAGGTTTAGTGGGAGGGTAAGGGTTAGGGAGAAGTTTAAGGTGAGGGTGAGGATGAGGGTGAGGGTTAGTGTGAGGGTGATGGTTACCGTTAGGTTTAGATTTAAGATGAGAGTGAGTGTGAGGATTAGGTTTTGGATTAGGATTAGGTTTAGGTTTACTCTGAGGGTGAGGTTAAGGGTGAGGGTGAGTTTGAGGGTTAGGTTGAGAGTTAGGGTTAGGGTTAGGGTTAATGTTAGGGTGAGGGATAGGGTTAGGGTTAGGGTTTGGATCAGGATTTGGCTGAGGGTTAGGATTAGTGTTAGGGTGAGGATAAGGGTTAGGGTGAGGGTTATGGTGAGGGTGAGGGTTAGGGTTAGCTTAGGGTTAGGGTGAGGGTTAGGGTGAGGTTTAGGGTGAGGGTTAGGGTGAGGGTTAGTGTTAGGGTTAGGGATAGGGTTGGGTGAGGGAAAGTGTTAGGGTGAGTGTTAGTGTGGGTATGAAGGATATGGTTATGGTGAGGGTAAGGGTTAGGGCTAGGTTTAGGGTGAGGTTGAGGGTTAATGTTAGCATTAGGGTTATGGTGAGCATGAGGTTTAGCGTGAGGGTTATGGTTAGAGTTAGGGTTAGGGTGAGGGTTAGGCTGAGGGATAGGGTTAGGGTTATGTTTAGGGTAAGGGTTAGGGTTAAGTTTAGGGTAAGGGTGAGGGTGAGGGTGAGGGTTAGGGTTAGGGTTAGGATTAATTGCTAGGGTTAGGGTTAGCCTGAGTGTGGGGTTGAGGGTTAGGGTTAGGGTTATGTTTAGGGTTAGGGTTATGGTGAGGGTGAGGGTTAGAGTTAGGGTGTTGGTTAGGGTGAGTGTTAGGGTGACTGTGAGGGTTAGGGTTAGTGTGAGGGTTAGGTTTAGAGTGAGTGATAGGGTTATGGTTAGGGTTTGGGTGAAGGTTAAGTTTAGGGTTTGGGTTTAGTTTAGGTTGAGAGTTAGGCTGAGGGTTAGGTTTAGGTTTAGGGTGAGGATAAGGGTTAGGGTGACGGTGAGGCTTAGGATTTGGGTTAGGGTTAGTTTTAGTGTGAGGGTAAGTGATAGGGCTAGGGTTAGGGTGAGGGTTTTGGTTAGGGTTACGTTTAGAGTTAGGGTGAGGGTGAGGGTAAGGGTTAGGTTTTGTATTAGGGTTAGGTTTAGGGTTAGGCTGAGGGTGAGGTTGAGGGTGAGGGTGACGGTTAGGGTGAGGGTTAGGTTTAGGGTTAGGATGAAGGTTAGGCTGAGGTTTAGGGTTAGGGTTTGGTAAGGGTAAGGGTTAGGGTGAGAGTGAGGGTTAGGCTTAGGCTTAGGGTTAGGGTGCAGGTTAGGGTGACATTTAGTGTTAGTGTTAGGGTTAGGGTTAGAATGAGGGTTAGGGTGAGGGTAAGGGTTAGGGTTAGGGTTAGGTTGATGGTGATGGATGATGTTAAAATGAGGGTAAGTGTTAGGGCGAGGTTTAGGGTGAGGCTGAGGGTTAATGTTAGCATTAGGGGTATGGTGAGGGTCAGGGTTAGGGTGAGGGTTAGAGTTAGGGTTAGGGATAGGGTACGGATTAAGGTTAGGGTTAGGTTTAGGGTGAGGGTTAGGCTGAGGGGTAGGGTTAGTGTTAGTGTTAGGGTGAGGGTTAGGGAGTGGGTTAATGTTAGGGTTAGGGTTAGGGTGAGGTTGAGGGTGAGGGTTAGGATTAAGGTGAGGGTTATGGAGAGGTTGAGGTTTAGGGTTAGCATTAGGGTTAGGCTTAGGATTAGGGTTAGGGTGAGGGTGAGGGCTAGTGTTAGTATTAGGGTTAGGGTTAGGGTTAATGTGAGGATGAGGTTTAGAGTGAGGGTAAGGGTTAGGGCGAGGTTTAGGTTGAGGTTGAGGATTAATGTTAGCATTAGGGTTACTGGGAGGGTGAGGGTTAGGGTGAGTGTCATGGTTATGCTTAGGGATACAGTGAGGATTAGGGTTAGGGTTAGGTTTAGGGTGAGGGTAAGGGTGAGGGCTAGGGTTAGGTTTAACGTTACGGTGAGGGTTAGGGTTAGGGTGAGGGTTAGGATTAGGGTTATGTTCAGGTTGAGGTTGATAGTGAGGGTAACGGTTGGGTTGAGGATCAGAGTGAGGTTGATGTTTAGGGTTAGCATTAGGGTTAGGGTTAAGTTAGGGTGAAGGTTAGGATTAGGCTTACATTAGGGTAAGGGTTAGGGTTAGGGTGAGGGTTAGGCTTAGGGTGATTTTTAGGGTGACGGTGAAGGTTAGGGTTAGGGTGAGGTTGAGGGTCAGGGTGAGGTTGAGAGTGACGTTGAGGGTGAGGGTTAGGGTTACAGTTATGTTTAGGGTGAGGTGTGGGTGAGGGTTAGGGTTAGGGTGAGGGTTAGGGTGAGGTTTAGTGTTAATGTTTCGTGTAGGGTAAGGGTGAGGGTAAGGGTTACATTGAGAGTTATTTTGAGTGTGAGTGTTAGGGTTAGGGTGAGGGTAAGGGTTAGGATGAGGGTTATTGTGAGGGTTTGGGTTCGGGTTAGCATTAGGGTTAGGTTGAGGGTGAGGGTTTGTGTGAGGGTTAGGGTTACGTTTAGGGATAGGGTGAGGATTAGGGTTAGTGTGAGGGTGAGGGTCTGGGTAAGGGTTAGGGTTAGATTTAGGGTGAGGGTGAGGGTGAGCATTAGAATTAAGATTAGGGTTAGGGTTAGAGTTAGGTGAGATTGAGGGTGAGGGTTAGGGCTTAGGATAGAATTAGGGTGAGGGTGAGCATGACGTTTAGGTTTAAGATTAGGGTTAGGGTCATGGTGAGGGTTAGCGTGAGGGTGAGAGTGAGGCTTAGGCTTAGGGTTAGGGTGAAGTTTAGGTTTACGGTGAGGGCTATGGTCCGGGTGAGTTTTAGGGTGAGTGTGTGGGTGAGGTTGAGGGTTTCGGTTAGGTAAGGGTTATGTTTAGGGTTATGGTGAGGATTAGGGTGAGTTTGAGGGTTAGGGTGAGGCTCAGGGTTAGGGTGAGAGTTAGGGTTATGGTGAGGGTTATGGTTAGGGTTAGGTTGAGACTGAGGGTTAGGTGTAGGGTAAGGGTTAGGGTTAGTTTGAGGCTGAGGGTTAGGTATAGGGTAAGGGTTAGGGTTATGGTGAGTGTTAGGGTTAGGGTGAAGGTTAAGGTTAGAGTTAGGATTAGGGTTAGGGTAAGGGTTAGGGTGAAGGTGAGGGTTAGGGTTAGGTTTAGGGTGAGGGGTACGGTTAAGGTTAGGGAGAGGGTTAGGGTTAGGGTATGGGTTACGGTTAGTTTGAGGGTTAGGGTGAAGTTGAGTTTGAGGTTGAGAGTTAGGGTGAGGGTGATGGTGACGGTGAGGGTTAGTGTTAGGATTCGGGTTAGGGTTAGGGTGATAGTTAAGGTTAGGGTTAGGGTTAGGTTGAGATTGAGGGTGAGGATGAGGGTTAAGTTTAGGGTTAGGTTTAGGATTAGGTTGAGAATTAGGGGAAGGGTTAGGGTTAAGGTGAGCTTTAGGTTTAGGGTTAGGGTGAGGGTTAGAGTTAGGGTTAGGTTTAGGGTGAGGTTAAGTGTTAGGGTGAGGGTGAGGGTGAGGTTGAGGGTTAGGGTTAGGGTGAGTGTGAGTGTGAGTGTGAGGGTTAGGTTTAGAATTAGGGTTAGGTTTAGGGTTAGGCTCAGGTTGAAGGTATGAGTGAGGATCACCCTAGCACTCACGGCTAGGGTTAGGCTGAGGGTTAGGATGCTGGGTAGATTTAGGGTTAGAATTAGTGTGAGTGTTAGTTTTGAGTGTGAGGGTTAAGGTTAGGGTTAGGGTTAGGGTGATGGTAAGTGTTAGAGTGTGGGTTAGGGTGAGAGTGAGGGTTAGGGTGATGTTTAAGCTGAAGGTCGATGTTAGAGAGAGTGAGAGGTTTTGGGTGTGGGTGAGGGTTAGGGTGTGGGTGAGGGTGAGGGTTAGGGTGAGGGTATGGGTTAGGGTCATGTTTAGGATGAGTGTGAGGTTTAGGGTGAGAGTTAGGGTTCAGGGAAGGGGAATTGTTAGGGTGTAGGTGAGGGTTAGGGTAAGGGTGTGGCTTAGGGTGACCGGGAGTGTTAGGGTTCAGGGGAGGATTAGGGTTAGGGTTAGTCTTTGGGTTTGGGTTCGGGTTAGGGTTAGGGTGATTGTTAGGGTGAGAGGTAGGATTAGTGTTAGGATGAGATTTAGACTTAGGGTGAGGGTTACGGTTAGGGTTAGGGTTAGGGTTAGGGTGAGTATAAGGGTTAGGGTGAGGGTTAGTGTGAGACTGAGGGTTAGGGCTGGGCTTAGGGTTAGGGTGAGGGTTAGGGTTAGGGTTAGGGTACGGTGAGGGTTAGGGTGAGTGAAAGGTTTAGGGTGAGGGTTAGGTTGAGGTTGAGGTATAGGGTTATGGTGAGGGTAAGGGTTAGGGCGACGGTTAGGGTGAGGTGGAGGGTTAGGGTTAGCATCAGTGTTAGGGTGAGGGTGAGCGTTAGGGTGAGGGTGAGGGGAAGGCTGAGGGGTAGGGTTAGGGTTAGGGTTAGGGTTAGGGTTAGGGTGATGGTTACATTTAGGGTTAGGGTGAGGGTGAGTGTTAGGTAATGGTTTGGGTAAGGGTTAGGGTGAGGGTGAGGGTTAGGGTTAGCATTAGGGTTTGGGTCAGATTGAGTGTTAGGGTGAGGTTGAGGGTTAGGGTTAGCATTAGGGTTACGGTTAGGGTTAGGGTGTAGGTTAGGTTTAGGTTTAGAGTGAGGGTGAGGGTCAGGGTTAGGGTTAGGATTAGGTTTAGGGTTAGGGTGAAGCTGAGGGTGAGGGTGAGGGTGAGGGTAAGCGTGAAGGTGAGTGTTAAGTTTAGCATTAAGTTTAGGGTGAGGTCGAGGGTGAGGGTGAGGGCTAGGGTGAGGGTTAGTGTGAGGGTTATGGTTAGTACTAGGTGAGGGTTAGGGTTAGGGTTAGTGTAAGGATAAGGGTTAGGTTGAGGATTAGGGTGAGAGTGAGTGTTAGGGTTAAATTAAGGGTTAGGGTGAGGGTTAAGGTAAGGGTTAGGGTTAGGATTAGGGTGAGGGTGAGTTTTAAAGTTAGGTTTAGGGTGAGGGTTAGGGTTGGGGTGAGGGTTAGGGTTAGGGTTAGGGTGAGGATGAGGATTCAGGTTAGGGTGAGTGTGAATGTTAGGGTGTTGGTGACGTTTAGGGTTAGGGTGAGGGTGATGCTGAGGTTTAGGCTTAGGGTTAGTGTGAGGATAATGGTTAGGGTGAGGATTAGGGTGAGTGTGAGTGTTAGGGTTAGCATAAGGTTTAGGGTGAGGGTTAGGGTTAGGGTTAGGGTAAGGATTAGGGTTAGGTAAGGGTTAGGGTTAGGCTTAGGGTTAGGGTTAGGGTTAGGGTTAGGGTGAGTGTTAGGCTTAGGGTTAGGGTTAGGGTGAGGGTTAGGGTTAAGTTTAGGGTTAGGGTAAGGTTAGGGTTAGCATGAGGTTTAGGGTTAGGGTGATGTTTAGGGTGACGGTGCGGGTTAGGGTGAGGGTGAGGTTGAGCGTGAGGGTTAAGGTGAGGGTGAGGGTGAGTGGGAGGGTTACGGTGAGGGTTAGGTTTAGGGTGAGGGTAAGAGTTAGGGTTAGGGTAAGGGTTAGGCTGAGGGTGAGGGTGAGGGTGAGGTTAGGTAAGTGTTAGGGTTAGGTTTAGGGTGAGGATTAGGGTGAGGGTGAGGGTTAGTGTTAGGTTGAGTGTTAGGGTTAGGGTTAAGGTGAGTGTTAGGGTGAGAGGTAGGGTTAAGGTTAGGATGAGGTTTAGGCTTAGTGTGAGTGTTCCGGTTAGGTTTAGGGTTAGTGTGAGGATAAGCGTTAGGGTGAGTGTTAGGTTGAGACTGATTGTTAGGGTTAGCGTTAGGGTTAGTGTGAAGGTTAGATTGGGGGTTAGGGTGAGGGTTAGGGTTCAGGTTAGGGTTGGGTGATGGTTAGGGTGAGGGTAAGTGTTAGGTTTAGGTTGAGAGTGAGGGTGAGGGTAAGGGTTAGGGTTAGGGTCAGGGTTAGGTTGAGGGTGTGGTTTAGGATTTGCCTTAGGGTTAGGGTTAGGGTTAGGTTGAGTGTTAAGTTTAGGGTTAGGGTGCAAGTTAGGTTTAGGGTTAGAGTGAGGGTGAGGGTCAGGGTTAGGGTTAGGATTAGGTTTAGTGTTAGGGTGAGGCTGAAGGTGAGGCTGAGGGTGAGGGTGAGGGTGAGGGTGAGGGTTAAGTTTAGGGTTAGATTTAGGGTGAGGGCTAGGGTGAGGGTGATGTTTTTGTTTAGGATAGGTCTAGGGTTAGGTTTAGGGTGAGGATTAGTGTGGGGTTGAGGTTTAAGGTGAGGGTTAGGGTTAGGGTTAGGGTGAGGGTTAGGGTTAGGGTGATGGTTAGGGTTAGGGTAACGTTTAAGGTTTGGGGGAGCGTAAGGGTTAGGATGACATTTAGTGTGAGGGTGAGGGTTAAGGTTAGGTTTAGGATTAGGATGAGTGTTAGGGTGAGGGTTAGTGTTAGGGTTAGGGTGAAGGTTAGGGTGAAGTTTAGGTTTAGGGTTTGGGTTAGGGTGAGGGTTAGGTGAGAAGGAGTAGGGTGACGGTTAGGGGGAGGGTGAGGGATAGGGTTATGGTGAGGGTAAGGTTTAGCCTGAGGCTTAGGTTGTGAATGAGCATTTGTGTTAGCATCAAGGTTGGGTTGAGGGTGAGGGTTAGTGTTAGGCTGAGGGGTAGTTTTAGGGTTAGGGTGTGGGTGAGGGTGAGGGTTAAGGCTAGACTTAGGGTGAGCATGAGGGTTAGGTTTAGAGTTAGGGTGAGTGTGAGTGTGAGGGTTAGGTTTAGGATTAGGCTTAGGGTTAGGGTTAGGCTGAGGTTGAGGTTATGAGTGAGGGTGAGGTCTAGGTTTAGGGGTAGAGGTAGAGTTAGGGTTAGATTTAGGGTTAGTATTAGAGTTAGGGTTAGGATTAGGCTGAGGTTGAGTGTGAGGGTGAGGGTGAAGGTGAAGTTTAGGGTTAGAGTTAGGGGTAGAGTTAGGGTTAGGTTGAGCGGTAGGATGAGGGTGAGGTTTAGGGTTTGCGTTAGTTTTAGGGTGAGGTTTAGGGTGAGAGTTGAGTCTTAGGGTTAGGGTTAGGGTGAGGGTGTGGGTTAGGGTTAGTGTGAGGGTGAGGGTCTGTGTAAGGGTTAAGGTTAGGCTTAGATTTAGGATGAGTGTGATGGTGAGGGTTAGAATTAGGATTAGGGTTAGGGTTAGAGTTAGGTGAGAGTGAGGATGAGTGATAGGGTTTGGGTGAGAATTAGGGTGAGGGTGATCATGAGGGTTTGGGTTAGGATTAGGGTTAGAATTATGGTTAGGGTTAGGGTGAGAGTGAGGGTGAGGCTTAGGGTTAGGTTTAGGTTTAGGGTTGGTGTGAGGATCAGGGTTAGGGTGAGAATTAGGGTGAGGGTGAGAAGGAGGGTGAGGGTTAGGGTGAGCTTTAATGTTAGGGTTAGGGTGAGTTTTAGGGTTACGGTGAGAGTTAGGGTTAGGGTTAGGTTGAGGCTAAGGTTTAGGCTGAGGGTTAGGGTAGGTTTAGGGTAAGGTTTAGGTTTAGGGTGAGGGCTATTGTGAGGGTGAGTGTTAGGGTGAGTGTGAGGGTGAGGTTGAGGGTTTTGGTTAGGTAAGGGTTAGGGTTAGGGTTAGGGTGAGGATTAGGGTGAGGATGAGGTTTAGGTTGAGTGTTAGGTTGAGGGTGAGGGTTAGAGTGAGGGTGAGGGTGAGGGAGAGCATGAGGGTTCGGGTGAGCGTGAGAGTTCGGGTGAGGTTGAGGGTTCGGTTGTGGGTCAGGGTTAGGTTTAGGGTGAGGTATAGGGTGACGGTGAGGGTTAGGGTGAGGGTGAGGTTTAGGATTGGGGTTAGGGTGAGGGTTAGGTTTAGGGTGATTGTTAGGGTGAGGGGTAGGGTTAGGGTTAGGCAGAGGGTTAGGGTTAGGGTGAAGGTTAGGGTTAGTTTGAGGGTTAGGGTGAAGGTGAGTTTGAGGTTGAGGTTTAGGGTGAGGGTGATGGTGACGGTGAGGGTTAGGGTTAGGATTCAGGTTAGGGTTAGGTTGAGAGTTAGGGTTAGGGTTAGGTTTAGGATGAGGTTGAGGGTGAGGGTTAGGGATAGGGTTAGGGTTAGGTTTAGGATTAGGTTTAGGTTTAGGGTAAGGGTTACGGTTAGGGTTAGGGTGAGCGTTAGGTTTAGAGTTAGGGTGAGTGTTAGGGTTAGGGTTATGTTTAGAGTGAGGTTTAGGGTTAGGATTAGGGCGAGGGTGAGGGTTAGGTTGAGGAGTAGGGTTAGGTATAGGGTAAGGGTTAGGGTTAGGGTGAGGGTTAGGTTTAGGATTAGGGTGAGGGTGAGGGTTAGGGTTAGGGTTAGGGTAAGGGTTAGGTTTAGGGTGAGGGTTAGTTTTAGGTTTAGGTTTAGCGTGAGGGTGACGCTGAAGGTTAGGGTTAGGGTTAGTGTGAGGATCAGGGTTAGGGTGAGGATTAGGGTGAAGGTGAGGGTTAGGGTTAGCATAAGGTTTAGGGTGAGGGTTAGGGTTAGTGTTAGGGTTAGGGTAAGTGTTAGGGTTAGGGTAAGGGTTAGTGTTAGGCTTAGGGTTAGGGTTATGGTTATGGTTAGGGTCAGGGTTAGGCTTAGGGTTAGGTTTAGTGTGAGGGTTAGGGTTAAGTTTAGGGTTAGGGTAAGGTTAGGGTTAGCGTTAGGTTTAGGGTTAGGGTGATGTTTATGATGATGTTGAGGTTTAGGGTGACGGTGAGGTTGAGCGTGAGATTTAGGGTGAGGATGAGTAGGAGGGTGACGGTGAGGGTTAGGGTTAGGGTTCGGGTGAGGTTGAGGTTTAGGGTTAGCATTAAGGTTAGGGTTAGGGTTAGGCTGAGGTTTAGGGGTAGGGTTAGGGTTAGGGTGAGGTTCAGGGTGAGGGTGATGGTGAGGGTGAGTGTGAGGTTTAGGCTGAGGTGTAGGGTGAGGGTTAGGGATAGGGTGAGGATTAGGGTTAGGGTGAGGTTTAGGGTGAGTGTTAGGTTTAGGGTTAGTGTGAGCGTTAGGGTGAGGGTTTGGGTTAGGGTTTGGGTGAGGTTGATGTTTAGGGTTAGCATTAAGGTTAGGGTTAGGGTTAGGCTGAGGTTTAGGTGTAGGATTAGGTTTAGGGTGAGATAGAGGGTGAGGGTGAGGTTGAAGGTGAGTGTGAGGTTTAGGCTGACGTTTAGGGTTAGGTTTAGGGATAGGGTGAAAATTACGGTTAAGGTTAGGTTTAGGGTGAGTGTTAGGCTGAAGGGTAGGTTTAGGGTTAGTGTGAGGGTTAGGGTGAGGGTTAGGGTTAGGGTTAGCATTAGGGTGAAGTTGAGAGTGAGGGTAAGTTTTAGGGTGATTGTTAGGGTGATTTTGATGTTTAGGGTTAGCATTAGATTTAGGGTTAGCCTTAGTCTGAAGTTTAGGGTTAGGATTAGGGTTGGGGTGAGGGTGAGGGCTAGTGTTAGCATTATGGTTAGGTTTAGGTTTAGGATTAGGGTTAGTGTGATGGTTAGGGTTAGGGTAACGGTAAGGATGAGGGTAAGGGTTAGGGTTACGGTAAGGGTGAGGGTCAAGGTTAGGTTTAGAGTTAGGATTAGGGTTAGGGATAGGGTTAGGCTGAGGGTGGGGGTGAGGTTGAGGGTGAGGGTTAGGGTTAGGGTTAGTTTTAGGGTGAGGGCTAGGGTGAGGGAGAGGTTTAGTGTGAGGGTTATGTTGAGGAAATGGGTTTAGGTTAGGAAAGGCTTAGGTTTAGGGTTAGCGTCAGGATTGGGGTGAGGCTGAGGTTTAAGGTGAGGATTAGGGTTAGGGTGAGGATTAGGGTTAGGGTTAGGGTGAGGGTGAAGATTAGGATGATGTTTAGGGTGAAGGTGAGGGTTAGGGTGAGGGTGAGGGCTAGGGTGTAGGTGAGGGTTAGGGTTAGGTTGAGGTCTAGGGTTAGGCTTAGGGTTAGGGTGAGGTTTAGTTTTAGTGTGAGGGTGAGTGAGAGGGTTAGGTTTAGGATTAGGGTTAGGTGTAGGGTTAGGCTTAGGGTGAGGGTGAGGGTCAGGTTAGGATTAGGATGAGGTTTAGGGTTATGGTTAGGGTTAGGGTGAGGGTGAGGGTTAGGGTAAGAGTGATGTTGAGGGTGAGGGTTAGGTTTAGGGTGAGGGATAGGGTTATGGTTAGGGTTAGGCTGAGGGTGAGGGTGTGGGTTACGGTGAGGGTGATGGTGAGGTTGAGAGTGAGGGTGAGGATTAGCGTTTGGGTAAAGGTTAAGTTTAGGGTTTGGGTTAAGGTTAGGTTGAGGGTTAGGGTTAGAGTTAGGATGAGGGTTAGGCTGAGGGTTAGGTTTAGGGTTAGGGTGAGGGTGAGGGTTAGGGTGAGGGTGAGACTTAGGATTAGGTTTAGGGTTAGTTTTAGGGTGAGGGTAAGGGATAGGGTTAGGCTTAGGGTGAGGGTTTTGTTTAGGGTTAGGTTTAGAGTTAGGTTGAGGGTGAGTGTTAGGGTTAGGTCTTGTATTAGGTTTAGGGTTAGTGTTAGGCCGAGGGTGAGTTTGAGGTTGAGGGTGACAGGGTGAGGGTTAGTGTTACGGTTAGGGTTAGGATGAGAGTTAGGCTGAGGATTAGTGTTAGGGTTCGTTAAGGGTAAGGGTTAGGGTGAGAGTGAGGGTTAGGTTTAGGCTTAGTGGTAGGGTGATGGTTTGTGTGAGGTTTAGTGTTAGTGTTAGGGTTAGGGTTAGAGTGAGGTTTAGCGTGAGGGTAAGGGTTAGGGTGAGGGTTAGGCTGATGGTGAGGGATAGGGTTAAGGTGAGGGTAAGGGTTAGGGCGAGGTTTAGGGTTAATATTAGCATTAGGGGTAAGGCGAGTGTTTGGGTTAGGGTGAGGGTTAGTGTTAGTGTTAGAGACTGGGTGAGTATTAGGTTTAGGGTGACGGTTAGGCTGAGGGGTAGGGTTATGGTTAGTGTTAGGGTGAGGGTTAGGGTGTTGGTTTATGTTAGGGTTAAGTTTAGGTGAGGTTGAGGGTGAGGGTAAGGGTTAGTGTGACAGTTATGGTGAGGTTGAGATTTAGGGTTAGGATTAGGGTCAGGTTTAGTGTTAGGGTTAGGGTTAGGATTAGGTTTAAGGTGAGAGTGAGGGCTAGTGTTAGTATTAGGGTTCGTTTTCAGGTTAGGGTGAGGGTGAGGTTTAGGGTGAGGGAGATGTTTAGGTTGAGGGTTAGGGTGAGGGTGAGGGATTTGGTTAGGAAAGGCTTAGGGTTAAGGTTAGGGTGAGTATTAGGGTTTGGGGTGAAATTTAACTTGAGGATTAGGGTTAGGGTGAGTATTAGGTTAAAGGTTAGGGTTAGGGTGATGTTTAGGGTGAGGGTGATGTTTAGGGTGAGGGTTAGGATGAGGGTGAGGGTGAGGGTGTAGGTGAGGGTTAGGGTCACGGTGAGGGTCATTGTGAAGGTGAGGGTTCGGGTTCGGTTTAGGGTTAGGGTGAGTGTTAGGGTTAAGGGTTAGGGTGAGGGGTAGGGTGAGGTGTAAGGTGAGGGTTAGGGTTAATGTGAGGGTTAGGGTTAGGGTTAGTGTGAGGATAAGTGTTAGGGTGAGAGTGAGGGTTAGGTTTAGCGTTAGGGTTAGGGTGAGGTTTATGGTGAGGGTTAAGTTGAGGGTTAGGGTTAGTATGAGTTTGAGGGTTAGAGTTAGGTTCAGGTTGAGGATTAGGGTTAGGGTGAGTTTTAAGGTAGTGTTAGGGTTAGGGTGAGGGTTAGGATGAGGGTGAGTTTCAGGTTGTGGGTGACGGTTAGTGTGAGGGTGAGGGTTAGTGTTATGGTGAGGTTTATGTTAGGGTTAGGGTTATGGTGAGGGTAATGGTTAGGATGAGGTTTGAAGTGAGGGTGACAGTGAGGGATAACGTTAGATTTAGGGTGAGGGTTAGGGTGAGGGTTAGGTTTCAGGTTAGGTTGGGTGAGGGTGAGGGTTAGAGTTAAGTTTAAGCTGA
The DNA here is from genome assembly GCF_024711535.1 of Dipodomys merriami. NCBI lineage: Eukaryota > Metazoa > Chordata > Mammalia > Rodentia > Heteromyidae > Dipodomys > Dipodomys merriami. Next base: position 83,139 of record NW_027202573.1, on the reverse strand, counting down.
GGGTAAGGATTAGGGTGAGGGTTAGCGTGAGGGTGAGGGTTAGGGTTAGGTTGAGGGTTAGGGTGAGCGTTAGGGTAAGGGTTAGATTTGGATTAGGGTTAGGGTGAGGGTTAGGGTGAGGTTTAGTTTTAGTGTTAGGGTTAGGGTAAGGGTTAGGGTGAGGGTAAGGGTTAAAGTGAGGTTCAGGGAGAGGGTGAGTGTTAGGGATAGCATTAGGGTTAAGCTTAGATTTAAGGTGAGGGTTAGTATGAGGGTTAGGCTTACTGTGAGGGTGAGGGTTAGGGTTAGCATTAGTGTTAGGGTTAGGGTTAGGCTGAGGGTTAGGGTTAGGGTTAGGATGAGGGTGAGTGTTAGGGTTAGGGTTAGGGTGAGGGTGAGGGTTAGGTTTAGGATTAGGCTTAGGTGTAGGGTCAGGCTTAGGGTGATGGTGAGGGTGAGGGTCAGAGGTTTAGTGTTATGGTTATGTTTATGGTTTGGGATAGGGTGAGGGTTACAGTGAGGGTGATGGTGAGGGTGAGGGTGAGGGTTAGTTTTAGAGTGAGGAATAGGGTTATGGTTAGGGTTAGAGTGAGGATGAGTGTGAGGGTTAGTGTGAGTGTGAGGGTGAGGTTGAGGGTGAGGTTTAGGGTTAGGGTGAGGGTTAGGATTAGGGTTAGGTTGAGGGTTAGGATGAGGGTTAGGGTTAGGATTAGTGTTAGGGTGGGGGCCAGCATGAGGGTGAGGTTTAGGGTTAGTGTGAGGGTGAGCTTTAGGGTTAGGATTAGGGTGAGGGTGAGGTTTAGTGTTAGAGTTAGTGTTAGGGTGAGGGTTAGGGTTAGGGTTAGTGTTAGGGTTAGGGATAGGGTGAGGGTTAGGGTTAGGTTTAGGGTTATGGTTATGGTTAGGATTAGGATTAGTGTTAGGGTGAGGGTGAGTGTGAGGATTATCTTTAGGCTTAGGGTTAGGCTGAGGATGAGGGTTAGGCTGAGTGTTATGTTTACGTTTACGTTTACGTTTATGTTTACGTTTAGAGTTAGTGTTACTGTGAGGGTTAGTGTTATGGTGAGGGTGTGGGTGAGGGTTAGAGTTAGGGTGATGATTAGGGTTATGGTCAGGTGAGGGTTAAGATGAGGGTTAGGGTTAGTGTGAGGGTTAGTGTTAGGGTTATGGTTAGTGTTAGGTTTTGGGTAAGTTTTAGGGTGAGGGTTAGGGTTAGGGTAAGGATTAGGGTTAGGGTTAAGGTGAGGGTGAGGGTTAGACTGAGTATTAGTATTAGGGTTAGTGTGAGGTTTAGAGTGAGGATGAGGGGTAGGGTTAGGATGAGGGCTAGGGTGATGGTGAGGGTTAGGGATAGGGTTAGGTTGAGGTTGAGGGTTAAGTGTGAGGGTTAGCGTTAGGATTAGGGTTAGTTTTAGGGTGAGGGTAAGTGTTAGGGTGAAGGTTAGGGTTAGGGTGAGAGTTATAGTTAGGGTAAGGATTAGTATTTGGGTTAGTGTTATTTTTAGGTTTAAGGTTAGGGTTATGGTTACGGTGAGGGAGAGGGGGAGGGTTAGGGTTATTGTTAGCGTGAGGGTTATGTTGTGGTTTAGGGTTGGGGTTAGGTTTAGGATTAGGGTTTTGGTGAGGGTGAGGGTGAGGGTTAGGGTTAGGCTGAGTCTTAGACTTAGAGTTAGGCTGAGGGTGAGTGTCGGGATGAGGATTAGGTTTAGGGTGATGGTTAGGGTTAGGGTTAGATTACGATTAGGTTTAGGGTTAGGATTAGGTTTAGGGTGAGGGCTAGGGTGAGGGTGAGGGTTAGGTTTAGGGTTAGGGTGAGTGTTAGGGTTAGAGTGAGTGTTAGGGTTAGTGTGAGGGTTAGTGTTAGTGTGAGGGTTAGTGTTAGGGTTAGCGTTAGTGTTAGGGTGAGGGTAACTGTTAGGGTGAGGGTTAGGGTTAGGGTGAGGCTTATGGTTAGAATGAGGGTTAGAGTTATGGTTAGGGTTATTGTTTGGGTTAGGGTTAGGGTTAGGATAAGGGTTAGGGTTAGGATTAGGGTTAGGGTGAGGGCTAGGGTGATGGTGAGGGTTAGGGTTAGGGATAGGCTTAAGCTTAGGTTAGGGCTGAGGCTGAGGTTGAGGTTGAGTGTTAGAGTTAGCGTGATGGTTAGGTTTAGGGATAGGGTGAGTGTGACAGTAAGGTTAAAATTGAGGGTTAGGTTTAGGGTGAGTGTTAGGGTGAGGATTAGTGTTAGGGTTAGTGTGAGGGTTAGATTGAGTATTCGTGTTAGGGTTAGTGTGAGGTTTAGGGTGAGCATGAGGGGAAGCGTTAGGGTGAGGGCTAGGGTTAGGGTGAGGATTAGGGATAGGGTTAGTTTGAGGTTTAGGGTTAAGTTGATGGTTAGGGTTAGTGTGAGGGTTAGTGTTAGGATTAGGGTTCGTTTTTGGGTGAGGGTAAGTGTTAGGGTGAGAGTGAGTGTTAGGGTGAGAGTTATGTTTAGGGTTAGGATTAGTATTAGGATTAGGGTTATTTTAGGATTAGGGTTAGGTTTATGGTTACGGTGAGGGTGAGGGTTAAGGTTAGAGTTAGGTTGAGGTTTAGGTTTAGGGTTATGGTTAGAGTTAGGGTTAGGTTGAGGGTGAGGTTTAGGTTTAGATTTAGGGTTAGAGGAGGGTTAGGGTGAGGGTTAGGTTTAGGGTTAGGGTTAGTGTTAGGATTAGGGTTAGGGTGAGGGTGAGTGTGAGGGTTAGGTTTAGGTTTAGGCTTACGCATAGGGTTAGGCTGAGGGTGAGGCTGAAGGTGAGGGTTAGAGTTAGGGTGAGGGTTAGGGTTAGGGGTAGGTTGAGGTTTAGGATGAGGTTTAGAGTTAGGATTAGGGTTAGGATGAGGGCAAGGGTGAGGGTGAGGTTTAGAGTTAGCATTAGGGCGAGCATTAGGATTAGGCTTAGGTTTAGGGTTAGGGTGATGTTTAGTATGAGGGTGAGTGTAAGGATTAGGGTTAGGGTTATTGTTAGTGTTATGGTTAAATTTAAGTTCACAGTGAGGGTGAGACTGAGGCTGAGGTTTAGGGTTAGGGTAAGGGTGAGGGTTAGGGTTAGGGTTAGGGTGAGGCTTGGGTTAGGTTTAGGGTTACGGTGAGGGTGAGCATTAGGGTTAGGGTTAGGGTTACGGATATTGTTAGGGTTAGGGTTAGATTTACGGTGAGGTTGAGGGTGAGGGTGAGGTTGAGGGTTAGGGTTAGATTTAGGGTGAGTGTGAGGTTTTGGGTTAGAGTTAGGTTTAGGGCGAGGGTAAGGGTGAGGGTTAGTGTTAGGTTTAGGTTTCGGGTGAGGGTTAGGTTGAGGTTTAGGGTTAGGGTTAGGGTTAGGTTGAGGATTAGGGTTATGGTGAGGGTGAGTGTGATGGTTAGGGTTTGGGGTATTCTTAGACTTACGGTTAGGCTGAGAGTGAGGGTTGGGATGAGGATTAGGTTGAGGGTGATGGTTAGTGTTAGGGTTATGTTTAGGGTTAGGATTAGGGTTAGGGTTAGGATTAGGTTTAGGTTGAGAGTGAGGGATAGGGTTAGGTTTAGGCTTAGGGTTAGGGTTAGGCTGAGGCTCTGGGTGTGGGTGAGGGTTAGGGTTAGGGTGATGCTTAGGGTTACAGTCCGGGTGAAGGTTAGGATGAGGCTGTTGGTGAGGGTGAGGGTAAGGGTTAGGGTGATGCTTAGGGTTACATTCCGGGTGAAGGTTAGGATGAGGGTTAGGGTTAGGGTGAGTGTTAGTGTCAGTGTTAAGGTAAGGGTAAAGTTGAAGTTTAGGCTGAGAGTGAGGATTACAGTAAGGGTGAGGGTTAGGGTTAGGTTGGGGGTTAGGGTTAGGGTTAGGGTGAGGGTGAGGTTAAGATTGAGGATTAGTTTTAGGGTTTGTGTGAGGTTTAGGGTGAGGATGAGGGTTAGGGTTAGGGTGAGGGCTAGGGTGAGGGTGAGTGTTAGGGATAGGGTGAGGGTGAGGTTTAGGGTTAGGGTGACAATTTGGATTAGTTGGAGGATTATTGTTATTGTTAGGGTTAGTGTTAAGGTGAGGGTAAGTGTTAGGGTGAGGGTTAGAGTTAGGTGAGGGTTATGGTTAGAATGAGGGTTAGAGTTAGGTTTAGGGTTATTGTTAGGGTTAGGGTTAGGGTTACAGTTATGGTGAGGGTGAGGGTTAGGGTTAGGTTTAGGGTGAGGTTTATGTTTAGGGATAGGGTTAGAGTTAGGGCTAGGGTGAGGGTTAGGGTTAGGGTTAGTGTTATGGTTAGGGTGAGGGTGAGGGTGAGGGTTAGGGTTAGGGTTAGGGTCACGATTAGGTTTAGGGTTAGGATGAGGTTTAGGGTTAGGGTTAGGGTTTGGGTGAAGGTGAGGGTGAGATTTAGTGTTAGAGTTAGGGTTAGGGTGAGAGTTAGTGTGAGGGTTAGTGTTAGTGTTGGTTTTAGGGTTAGGATGAGGGTGAGGTTTAGGGTTAGGGTGAGGATTAGGATTAGGGTTAGTGTTAGGGTGAGTGTTTGGGTTAGACTTAGGGTTAGGGTAAGGCTAAGGGTTAAGCTGAGGGTGAGTGTAAGGGTGAGGGTTTGGGTTAGGGTGCGGGTTAGGGTTATCTTTAGGGTGAGAGTTAGGGTTCGGGTTATTTTTAGGGTTTGGGTGAGGGTTAGGGTTCAGGTTACAGTGATGGTGAGTGTTAGGGTTAGGATTAGCGTTAGGGTGAGGGTTAGGGTTAGGGTTAGGGTTAGTGTTAGGATGAGGATTAGGGTTAGGATTAGCGTTAGGGTGAGGGCTAGGGTGAAGGTGAGGGTTAGGGTTAGCGTTAGGGTGAGGTTTAGGGTGAGGGTTAGTGTGAGGGTGAGGGTTAGGATGAGGGTTAGGGTTATGGTGAGTGTGAGGGTTAGAGTTTGGGTGAGGGTTAGGGTTAGAATGAGGGTTAGGGTGAGTGTGATGGTTAGGATTAGGGTTAGTGTTAGGATTATTGTTAGTGTTAAGGTTATGGTTACATTTGCAGTGAGGGTGAGGCTGAGTGTGATTGTTAGGGATAGGATTAGTGTTAGGGTTAGGTTTAGGTTTAATTTTAGTGTTATTGTTAGCTTTAGGGTTACAGTTACGGACAGGGTGAGGGTGAGGGTAAGGTTGGAGTTTAGGTTTAGGGTTAGGGTGAGGTTTAGGGATAGGATTAGGATTAGGGTTAGGGTGAGTGTGAGGTTTAGGGTTAGAGTTAGGGTTAGGGGGAGGGTTAGGTTGATGGTTAGGGTTAGGGTTAGTGTTAGGTTAGGTTTAGGGTTAAGGTTACTGGGACACTTAGGGTTAGAGTTAGGGTTAGGGTTAGCATTAGAGTTTCGCTGAGGGTGAGTCTGTGGGTTAGGGTTAGGTTTAGGGTTATGCTTAGGTTTAGGCTGAGGGTGAGGTTGAGGGTGAGGGTTAGGGTTATTGTGAGGGTAAGGATTAGGGTTAGGGTGAGGGTTATGATGAGGGTTAGGGTTAGGATTAGGGTTAGGGTGAGGGCTAGCGTGAGGGTGAGGATTAGGGTTAGGTTTAGGGTGAGTTTTAGGGTTAGGGTTAGGGTCAGGGTGAGGTTTAGTGTTAGAGTTAGTGTAAGGGTGAGGGTTAGGGTTAGTGTTAGGGTGAGTGTTAGTGTTAGTGTGAGGGTTATGGTTATGGTTAGGTTTAGGATTAGGGTTAGGGTGAGGGTGAGTGTTAGGGTTAGTGTTAGTCTTAGGGTTAGGCTGAGGGTGAGGGTGAGAGTTAGGGTTAGGGTGTGGGTGAGGGTTAGGTTTAGGGTGATGCTTAGGGTTATGGTCAGGGTGAGGATTAGGATGAGGGTTAGGGTTAGTGTGAGGGTTAGGGTGAGGGTGACAGTATGAGTAAAGTTGAGGGTTAGGCTGAGAATGAGGATTACGGTAAATGTGAGGGTTAGGGTTAGGGTGAGGGTTACCGTTAGGGTTAGGCTGAGGGTGTGGTTTAGCTTAAGGATTAGTTTTAGGGTTAGTGTGAGGTTTAGGGTGAGGATGATAGTTAGGGTTAGGGTGAGGGCTAGGGTGAGGGTGAGGGTTAGGGTTAGGGTTAGGGTGAGTGTTAGGGTTAGGGTGATGTTTAGGGTTATTGTGAGCGTTAGTGTTAGGGTTAGCGTTAGTGTTAGGGTGAGGGTAAGTTTTAGGGTGAGGGTTAGGGTTAGGGTGAGGCTTATGGTTAGAATGAGGGTTAGGGTTAGGGTTAGGGCTATTTTTTGATTTAGGGTTAGGGTTAGGCTGAGGGTAAGGGTTAGGATTAGGGTTAGGGTGAGGGCTAGGGTGAGGGTGAGTGTTAGGGTTAGGGTTAGGCTTAGGCTTAGGTTTAGGCTGAGGCTGAGGGTGAGGTTGAGGGTTAGGCTTAGCGTGATGGTTAGGTTATGGTTGGGCTGAGGTTTTGTATGAGGGTTAGGATTAGGGTTAGGGTTAGGGTGACAGTAAGGTTAAAGGTGAGGGCTAGGTTTAGGGTGAGGGTTAGGGTGAGGATTAGGTTTAGGGTTAGAGTGAGGGTTAGATTGAGTATTAGTGTTAGGGTTTGTGTGAGGTTTAGGGTGAGGATGAGGGGTAGGGTTAGGGTGAGGGCTAGGGTGAGGTTGAGGGTTATGGATAGGGTTAGTTTGAGGTTTAGGGTTAAGGTGATGGTTAGGGTTAGTGTGAGGGTTAGTGTTAGGATTAGGTTTCGTTTTAGGGTGAGGGTAAGTGTTAGGATGAGGGTGAGTGTTAGGGTGAGAGTTATGGTTAGGGTTAGGATTATTTTTAGGATTAGGGTTATTTTAGGGTTAGGTTTAGGGTTGTGGTTATGGTGCGGGTGAGGGTGAGGGTTTGGGTTAGGTTTAGGGTGAGGTTTAGGTTTAGGGTTATGGTTAGAGTTAGGGTTAGGTTGAGGGTGAGGTTTAGGTTTAGATTTAGGGTTAGGGGGAGGGTTAGGGTTAGGATTACGGTTTGGGTTAGTGTTAGGTTTACGGTTAGGGTGAGGGTTAGTTTGAGGGTTAGGTTTAGGGTTAGGGTTAGGTTGAGGATTCGAGTTATGGTGAGGGTGAGGGTGAGGGTGTGGGTTAGGGTTAGGGTTAGGCTTAGGATTAGGGTTAGGCTGAGTGTGAGGTTGGGGATGAGGATTAGGTTTAGGGTGATGGTTAGGGTTAGGGTTAGGTTTAGGGTTAGGATTTGGGTTAGGGTTCGGATTAGGGTTAGGGTGAGGGCTAGGTTGAGGGTGAGGGTTCGGGTTAGGTTTAGGCTTAGGGTTAGGGTTAGGCTGAGGCTGTGGGTTAGGGAGAGCGTTAAGGTTAGGGGGATGCTTAGGTTTACAGTCCGGGTGAGGGTTAGGATGAGGGTAGGGTTATGGTGAGGGTTAGGGTGAGGTTGCCAATAAGGCTAAATGTGAAGGTTAGGCTGGGGTTTGGGTGAGGTTTAGGGTTCAGGTTACAGTGATGGAAAGGGTTAGGGTTAGGTTGAGGGTTAGGGTTAGGATTAGGGTTAGGGTGAGGGTTAGGGTTAGGGTTAGGGTTAGTGTTAGGATGAGGATTAGGGTTAGGATTAGGGTTAGGGTGAGGGCTAGGGTGAGGGTGAGGTTTAGGGTTAGGCTTAGGCTTCGGTTTAAGTTGAATCTGAGGGTGAGTTTGAAGGTTAGGGTTAGCATGATGGTTAGGGTTATGGTTATTCTGCGGGTGTGGATGAGGGTTAGTGTTAGGGTGAGGGTTATAGTGAGGGTGACAGTAAGGGTAAATGTGAGGGTTAGGGTTCGGGTGAGTGTTAGGGTGAGGATAAGGGTTAGGGTTAGGGTGAGGGTGAGGTTTAGATTGAGTATTAGTCTTAGTATTAGTGTGAGGTTTAGGGTGAGGGTGAGGGGTAGCATTAGGGTGAGGGCTGGGGTGAGGGTGAGGGTTAGGGATAGGGTTAGGTTGAGGTTTAGGGTTAAGATGATGGTTAGGGTTAGTGTGAGGATTAGTGTTAGCATTAGGGTTAGTTTTAGGTTGAGGGTAAGTGTTAGGGTGAGGGTTAGGGTTAGGGTGAGAGTTATGGTTTCTGTTAGGATTAGTGTTAGGGTTAGTGTTATTTTTAAGGTTAGGGTTTGGCTTATTGTTACGGCGAGGTTGAGGGTCAGGATCAAGGTTACGGTTAGGCTGAGGTTTAGGTTTAGGGTTATGGTTAGAGTTAGTTTTATGTTGAGGGTGAGGTTTAGGTTTAGAGTTAGGGTTAGGGGGAGGGTTAGGGTTAGGGTTAGTGTTAGTGTTAGGATTAGGGTTAGGGTGAGTGTGAGGGTTAGGGTTAGGGTTAGGCATAGGCTTAGGGTTAGGCTGAGGGGGAGGGGGAGGGGGAGGGTTAGGGTTAGGGTGAGGGTTAGGGTTAGGGTTAGGGTGAGGGTTAGGATGAGGTTTAGGGTTAGGATTAGGGTTAGGTTGAGGGAAAGGGTGAGGGTGAGTTGTAGAGTTAGCATTATGGCGAGGTTTATGATTAGGGTTAGGGTTAGGGTTAGGGTGAGGGTTATGTTTAGGGCTACTTTGAGGGTGAGGGTTAGGGTTAGGGTGAGGGTTCGGGTTAGGGTTAGTGTGAGGGTGAGGGTTAGGATTAGGGTTAGGGTTATTGTTAGTGTTATGGTTAAGGTTAAGTCTGCAGTGAGGCTGAGGCTGAGGGTGAGGTTTAGGGTTAAGGTTAGGGTGAGTTTTAGGTTTAAGGTTATGGTTAGGGTTAGGATGGGGGCTTGGGTTAGGGTTAGGATTACGGTGAGGGTGAGCGTTAGGGTTAGGGTTAAATTTAGGATTAGTGTTATGGTTAGGGTTACAGTTACAGTGAGGGTTAGGGTGAGGGTGTGGTTTAGTGTTAGGGTTAGGTTTAGGTTGAGGGTGAAGTTTAGGGTTAGAGTAAGGTTTAGGGAAAGGTTTAGGGTAAGGGTTAGGGTTAGGATTAGTGTTAGGGTTAGGGTTAGGTTGAGGGTTAGGTTGAGGTTTATTGTTAGGGTTAGGGTTACTTTGAGGATTAGGGTAATGGTGAGGGTGAGTGTGAGGGTTAGGGTTAGGGTTAGGCTAAGGCTTAGAATTAGGCTGAGAGTGAGGGTGGGGATGAGGATTAGGTTTAGGGTGATGGTTAGGGTTAGCGTTAGGTTTAGGGTTAGGATTGGGGTTAGGGTAAGGATTAGGGTTAGGGTGAGGGCTAGGGTTCGGGTTCGGGTTAGGTTTAGGCTTATGGTTAGGGTTAGGCTGAGGCTGTGTGTGAGGGTGAGGGTTAGGGTTAGGGTGATGCTTAGCGTTACATTCAGGGTGAGGGTTAAGATGAGGGTTAGGGTTAGGGTGAGTGTTAGGGTGAGATTGACGGTCAGGGTAAAGGTGAAGGTTAGGCTGAGAGTGAGAATTAACGAAAGGGTGAAGATTAGGTTTAGGTTTAGGGTTAGGGTTTGGGTTAGGGGGAGGGTGAGGTTAAGATTGAGGATTAGTTTTAGGGTTAGTCTGAGGTTTAGGGTGAGGGTGAGGGTAAGGGTTAGGGTGAGGGCTAGGGTGAGGGTGAGGGTTAGGGTTAGGGTGAGGTTTAGGGTTAGGGTGATGATTAGGGTTAGTGTGAGAATTAGTGTTAGGGTTAGGGTTAGTTTTAGGGTGAGGGTGTTAGGGTGAGTGTTAGGGTTAGGCTGAGGTTTAGGTTGAGGTTTATTGTTAGGGTTAGGGTTAGGTTGAGGATTAGGGTTATGGTGAGGGTGAGTGTGAGGGTTAGGGTTAGGGTTAGGCTTAGGCTTAGGGTTAGGCTGAGAGTGAGGGTGGGGATGAGGATTAGGTTTAGGGTGATGTTTAGTGTTAGGGTTAGGTTTAGGGTTAGCATTGGGGATAGGGTTAGGATTAGGGTTAGGGTGAGGGCTAGGGTTAAGCTTATGGTTAGGGTTAGGGTTAGGGTTAGGGTTAGGCTGAGGCTGTGTGTGAGGGTGAGGGTTAGGGTTAGGGTGATGCTTAGGGTTACAGTCAGGGTGAGGGTTAGGATGAGGGTTAGGGTTAGGCTGAGTGTTAGCGTGAGGTTTATGGTAAAGGTAAAGGTTAAGGTTAGGCTGAGAGTGAGGATTACGGTAACGGTCAGGGTTTGGTTTAGGTTGAAGTTTAGGGTTCTGGTTAGGGTGAGGGTGAGGTTAAGATTGAGGATTAGTTTTAGGGTTAGTCTGAGGTTTAGGGTGAAGGTGAGGGTTAGGGTTAGGGTGAGGGCTAGGATGAGGGTGAGGGTCAGGGTTAGGTTTAGGTTGAGGGTTAGGGTGACAATTAGGGTTATTGTTAGGATTAGTGTTAGGGTTAGGGTTAGTGTTAAGGTGAGGGTAAGTGTTAGGGTGAGGGTTAGCTATAGGGTGAGTGTTATGGTTAGAATGATGATTAGGGTTAGGTTTAGGGTTATTGTTGGGGTTAGGGTTAGGGTTACAGTTAAGGTGAGGGTGAGGGTTAGGGTTAGGTTGAGGGTGAGGTTTATGTTTAGGGTTAATGTTAGAGTTAGGGTTAGTGTGAGGGTGCGGTTTAGGGTTAGAATTAGTGTTATTGTTAGGGTTAGGGTGAGGGTTAGTGTGAGGATTAGAGTTAGGCTTAAGCTTAGGTTTAGGCTTAGGCTTAGGCCGAGTGTGAGGGTGAGGGTTAGGGTTAGGGTTAGGGTGAGGGTTAGTGTTAGGGTTAGGGTCAGGGTTAGGGTGAGGTTTAGGGTTAGTTTGAGCGCTAGGTTGATGGTTAGTGTGAGGTTTAGGGTTAGGGTTAGGGTTATGGTGAGGGTAAGGGTTAGGGTTAGGGTTAGGTTTAGTGTTATTGTTAGGGTTAGGGTTAGAGTTACGGTGAGGGTGAGGGTGAGGATCCGGGTTAGGGTTAGGATGAGGTTTAGGGTTTGGGTTAGGGTTAGGATGAGGGTGAGGGTGAGATTGAGTGTTAGAGTTAGGTTTAGGGTGAGAGTTAGTGTGAGGGTTAGGGTTAGGGTTAGTTTTAGGATTAGGTTGAGGGTTAGGATGAGGGTGAGTGTTAGGGTTAGTGTTAGGATTAGGATTAGGGTTAGTGTTAGGGTGAGTGTTTGGTTTATGCTTAGGGTTAGGGTTAGGCTAAGAGTTAAGCTGAGGGTGCGGGTAAGGGTGAGAGTTAGGGTTAGGGTTTGGGTTAGGGTTAGCGTTAGGTTGAGGGTTAGGGTTCGGGTTAAGTTTAGAGTTTGGGTGAGGTTTAGGGTTCAGGTTACAGTGATGGTGAGGGTTAGAGTTAGGTTGAGGGTTAAAGTTAGGATTAGGGTTAGTGTGAGGATTAGGGTTAGGGTTAGGGTTAGTGTTAGGATGAGGATTAGGGTTAGGGTGAGGACTAAGTTGAGGGGGTGGGATAGGGTTAGTGTTAGGGTGAAGTTTAGGGTTCGGGTTAGGGTGAGGTTGGGTTAGGATGAGGGTTAGGTTTATGCTGAGGATGAGGGCTAGAATTACTGTGAGGGTTAGGGTCAGGAAGAGGGTTAGGGTTAGGATTAGGGTTAGTGTTAGGATTATTATTAGTGTTAAGTTTATGGTTACATTTGCAGTGAGGGTGAGGCTGAGGGTGAGGGTTAGGGATAGGATTAGTGTTAGGGTTAGGTTTAGGGTTTGGATTAGTGTTATTCTTAGTGTTAGGGTTAGTGTTATGGTCAGGGTGAGGGTGAGGGTAAGGCTGGGTTTTAGGGTTAGGGTTAGGGAGAGGATTAGGGTTCGGGTTAAGATTAGGGTTAGGGTGAGTGTGAGGTTTAGGGTTAGAGTTAGGGTTAGGGGGAGGGTTAGGGGGAGGGTTAGCTTTAGGGTTAGGGTTAGTGTTAGGATTAGGGTTAGGGTGAGGGTGAGAATGAGGGTTACGTTTAGGGTTAGGCTTACACATAGGGTTAGGCTGAGGGTGAGGCTGAAGGTGAGGGTTAGAGTTCGGGTTAGGGTTAGCATTAGGGTTACATTGAGGGTGAGTGTGTGGGTTAGGGTTAGGTTTAGGGTTAGGGTTAGGGTTAGGCTGAGGGTGAGGTTGTGGGTGATAATTAGGGTTATGGTGAGGGTTAGGATTAGGGTTAGGGTGAGGGTTATGATGAGGGTTAAGTTTAGGATTAGGTTTAGAGTGATGGCTAGTGTGAGGGTGAGATTTAGGGTTAGGGTTAGGGTGAGCTTTAGGGTTAGGGTTAGGGTCAGGGTGAGGTTTAGTGTTACAGTTAGTGTTAGGGTCAGGTTTAGGGTTAGGGTTAGGTTGAGTGTTAGGGTTAGTGTGAGGGTTATGGTTATGGTTAGGATTAGGATTAGGGTTAGGATGAGGGTGAGTGTTCGGGTTAGGTTTAGACTTCGGCTTTGGCTGAGGTTGAGGGTGAGGGTTAGGGTTAATGTGTGGGTGAGGGTTAGAGTTAGGGTGATGCTTAGGTTACAGTCAGGGTGAGGGTTAGGATGAGTGTTAGGGTTAGTGTGAAGGTTAGGGTGAGGGTGACAGTAAGGGTAAAGTTGCGGGTTAAGCTGAGAATGAGGATTATGGTAAATGTGAGGGTTAGGGCAAGGGTGAGGGTTAGAGTTAGGGTTAGGTTGAGGGTGTGTTTTAGGTTAAGGATTAGTTTTAGGGTTAGTGTGAGGTTTAGGGTGAGTATGATAATTATGGTTAGGGTGAGGGCTAGGGTGAGTGTGAGGGTTAAAGTTAGGGTTAGGGTGCATGTTAGGGTTACGGTGATGATTAGGGTTAGTGTGAGGGTTAGTTTTAGGGTTAGGGTTAGTGTTAGGGTGAGGGTAAGTATAAGGGTGAGGGTTAGGTTTAGGGTGAGGGTTATGGTTAGAATGAGGGTTAGGGTTAGGGTTAGGGTTATTGTTAGGTTTAGGGTTAGGGTTAGGATGAGGATTAGTGTGAGTGCTAGGGTGAGGGTTAGGGTTAGGGTTAGGGATAGGCTTAGGCTTAGGTTTAGGCTTAGGCTGAGGGTGAGGTTGATGGTTAGGGTCAGCGTGATGGTTAGGGTTACGGTTAGGCTGAGTTTAAGGATGAGGGATAGGGTTAGGGTTAAGGTTAGGGTGAGGGTGACAGTAAGGGTAAAGGTGAGGGCTAAGGTTAGGGTGAGGGTTAGGGTGAGGATTAGATTTAGGGTTAGGGTGAGGGTGAGGGTTAGATTGAGTATTAATATTAGGGTTAGGGTGAGGGCTAGGGTGAGGGTGAGGGTTAGGGATAGTGTTAGGTTGAGGTTTAGGGTTAAGGTGATGGTTAATGTTAGTGTGAGGGTTAGTGTTAGGATTAGGGTTAGTTTTAGGGTGAGGGTAAGTGTTAGGGTGAGGTTTAGGGTTAGGGTGAGAGTTATGGTTAGGGTTAGGATTAGTGTTAGGGTTAGGGTTATTTTTAGGGTTACGGTTAGGCTTATGGTTAAGGTGAGGGTGAGGGTGAGGTTTAGGGTTAGAGTTAGGGTGAGGTTTACGTTTAGGGTTATGGTTAGAGTTCGGGTTAGGTTTAGGGTGAGGTTTAGAGTTAGGGTTAGGGAGAGGGTTATGGTGAGTTTTAGGGTTAGGGTTAGGGTTAGGGTTAGAATAAGGGTTAGGGTGAGGGTGAGTGTGAGGGGTAGGTTTAGGGTTAGGCTTAGGCATAAGTTTAGGCTGAGGGTGAGGGTGAGGGCAAGGGTTAGGTTTAGGGTTAGTGTTAGCGTTAGGGTTAGGTTGAGGGTTAGGATGAGGGTTAGGATGAGGGCAAGATTGAGGTTGAGGGTTAGAGTTAGCATTATGGCGAGGTTTAGGATTAGGGTTAGGTTTAGGGTTAGGGTGAGTGTTAGGGTTAGGGTTACTGTGAGGGTGAGGGTTAGGTTTAGGGTGAGGGTTAGGGTTAGGGTTAGAGTGAGGGATATTTTTAGTGTTATGGTTAAGGTTAAGTTTAGAGTGAAGGTGAGGCTGAGGGTGAGATTTAGGGTTAGGGTTAAGGTGAGGTTTAGGGTTAGTGTTAGGGTTAGGGTTAGTGTGAGGGTTAGGGTGAGGGTGAGGTTTAGGGTTAGAGTTAGCATTACTGTTAGTGTTATGGTTAGGGTGACAGTGTTAGGGTTAGGGTTAGGCTTAAGCTTAAGTTTAGGCTTAGGCTTAGGCGGAGCTTGAGGGTGAGGGTTAGGGTTTGATTTAGTGTGAGGGTTAGGGTGAGGGTTAGGGTTAGGATGAGGTTTAGGGTGAGGGTGAGGGTTAGGATTAGGGTTAGGGTTAGGGCTAGGTTGATAATGAGGTTTAGGGTTAGAGTTAGGATTAGGGGGAGGGTTAGGTTGAGGTTTAGGGTTAGGGTTAGTGTTAGGGTGAGGGTTAGGTTGAGGTTTAGGGTTAGGGTTAGGGTTAGGATTAGTATTAGGTTTAGGGTGACGGTGAGTGTGAGGGTTAGGGTTAGGGTTAGGCTTAGGCTTAGGGTTAGGCTGAGCATGAGGATGGCGGTGAGGATTAGGGTTCGGGTGATGGTTAGGTTTAGAGTTAGATTGAGGGTTATGATGAGGGTTAGGGTTAGGATTAGGGTTAGGGTGATGGCTAGGGTGAGGTTGAGGGTTAGGGTTATTTTTAGCCTTAGGCTTAGGGTTATTCTGAGGCTGACGTTGAGGGTGAGTGTTAGGGTTAGTGTTAGGGTTAGGGTTAGGGTGAGGGTTAGTCTGAGGGTGATTGCTAGGCTGGTCATTAATGACAGGGTTAGGATTAGGGATAGGTTAGTTTTAGGATTAGGTTTAGATTGAGGGTGAGTGTGAGGGTTAGGGTTAGGGTTAGGCTTAGGCTTAGGGTTAGAGTGAGTGTTAGGTTTAGGGTTCGGTTTAGGCTGAGAGTGAGGGTTAGGGTTAGCGTGAGGGTGAGGGTGAGGTTTAGGGTTAGGGTTAGTGTGAAAGATAGGGTTATGATGAGGGTTATGGTTAGAGTGAGGTTTAGGGTTATGTTTAGGCTTAGGGTGAGGTTAATATGAGGGTTAGGTTTAGGGATAGGGTTAGGTTTAGGATTAGGTTTAGATTGAGGGTGAGTGTGAGGGTTAGGGTTAGGGTTAGGGTCAGGCTTAGGGTTAGAGTGAGTGTTAGTGTTAGGGTTTGGTTTAGGGTGAAGGTGAGGGTTAGGGTTAGGGTTAGGGTGAGGGTGAGGGTGATGGTAAGGGTTAGGGTTAGTGTGAAAGTTATGGTTATGGTGAGGGTTATGGTTAGGGTGAGGGTAAGGGTTAGGATTAGGCTTAGGGTGAGGGCTATGGTGAGAGTGAGGTTTAGGTTTAGGGTTAGGGTGAGTTTTAGGGTGAGGGTGAGTTTTAGGGTTAGGGTTAGGGTGAGTTTTAGGGTTATGGTTAGGGTTAGGGTTAAGGCGAGTTTGTGGGTTAGGGTTAGATTTAGGGTTAGGGTGAGAGTTAGGGTGAGGGTTAGGGTTAGTGTTAGAGTTAGGGGCAGGGTTAGGATGAGGGTTAGGGTGAGGGTGAAGGTTAGGGTAAATGTTAGGATTAGGATTAGGGTTAAGGTGAGGGTGCATGTTTGTGTTAGTGTTAGGGTTAGGATTAGGTGTAGGGTGAGGGTGACTGTTAACTTTAGGTTTAGGTTTAGAGTGAGGGTTAGGGTGAGGGTTAAGGTGAGGGTTAGGGATAGGATTAGCGTTAGGGTATGTGCTAGGATGAGTGACAGTGTTAGGGTTAGGGTTAGAGTGAGATTTATGGTGAGGGTTAGGTTTAGGGTTAGTGTTAGGTTTAGAGTTGGTGTTCGGGTTAGGATTAGGTTTACGGTGACTGTGGGTGTGACAGTTAGGGTTAGGGTTATTGTTAGACTTAGGGTTAGGCTGAGGCTGAGGGTGAGGCTGAGGGTTAGATTTAGGATGAGATTTGGTTTAGGTTTAGAGTGAGGGTTAGGGTGAGGGTTAGGGTTAGGATTAGTGTTAGGGTATGTCCTTGTGTGAGGATTAGGGTTAGGGTTACTTTAAGTTTAAGGTTTAGCACTAGGTTTAGGGTGAGAGTTAGGGTTAGGGTGAGGGTTTGGGTTAGGGTTAGAGTTACTGTGAGGGTGAGTTTTAAGTTTAGGTTTAGGGTTATTGTTATTCTTAGGGTGAGGGTTAAAGTTAAGGTTAAGGTTAAGGTAAGAGTGAGGGTGTGGGTGATGTTGATGGTTAGTTTTAGGGTTAGGATGAGGTTTAGAGTTAGGGTTAGTGTTAGGGTGAGGGTGAGGTTTAGGGTTAGTGTTAGGTTTAGGGTTAGGGTTAGTGTGAGTGTTAGGGTTACGTTTAATATTATGGTTAGGGTTATGGTGAGGGCTAGTGTGAGGGTGAGGATTAGGGTTAAGGTTACGTTTAGGCTTAGTGTTAAGCTGAGGGTGGGGGTGAGGGAAAGGGTTAGGCTTAGGGTTAGGCTGGGGGTGAGAGTGAGGGTTAGGTTTAGGGTGAGGGTGAGTTTTAGAGTTAGGGTTAGCGTTAAGGTGCGGGTTAGTGTGAGGGTTAGGGTTAGGGTTAGTTTTACGGTTACGGGGACAGTGAGGGTGACTGTGATGGTTAGGCTTAGCCTTAGGCTTAGGCTTATGCTTAGGCCGAGCTTGAGGGTGAAGGTGAGGGTGAAGTTTAGGGTGATTGTTAGGGTTTTAGGGTTAGGGTGAGGGTTAGGGTTAGTGTTAGGGTGAGTTTAGGTTTAAGATTAGGGCTAAGGTGAGTGCTAGGGTGAGGGTGAGGGTAAGGGTTAGAGTTAGGGTGCGGTTTAGGGATAGGGATAGGTTTAGGGTTAGGATAAGTGTTAGGGTGAGGATTACGGTGAGGGTGAGGGTTAGGGTTAGAGTGAGGGTTAGGGTTAGGGTGAGGGTGATGGTGAGGGTTACATTAGGGTTAGGGTTAGTGTTATTGTTAGTGTTATGGTTAGGTTTAAGTTTACAGTGAGGGTGAGGCTGAGGGTGAGGGTGAGGTTTAGGGTTAGGGTGAGGTTTAGCTTAGGGTTAGGGTAAAGATTAGGGTGAGGGTTTGGGTTAGTGTTAGGATTAAGTTGAGGGTGAGTGTTAGGTTAAGGTGATGGTTATTGTTATTGTTAGGGTTAGGGTTAGAATTACGGCGAAGGTGAGGGTGAGTGTGAGGGTTAGGGTTAGGGTGAGGTTTAGGGTTAGGGTTAGGTTTAGGGTGAGGGAGAGGGTGAGGTTTAGGGTTAGATTTAGGGTTATGGTGAGGTTTAGGGTGAGGTTTAGGGTTAGGGTTAGTGTTAGGGTTAGGGTTAGGGTGAGGGTTAGGATGAGGGTGAGGGTTAGGGTGAGGGTTAGATTTAGGGTTAGGATTAGGATTAGGGTTAGTGTTAGGGTGAGTGTTTGGGTTAGGCTTAGGGTTAGGGTTAGGCTTAGTGTTCAGCTGAGAGTGAGGGTGAGGGTGAGGTTTAGGGTTAGGGTTTGGGTTAGGCTTAGCGTTTGGGTGAGAGTTAGGGTTAGGGTGAGATTTAGGATGGGGATTAGGGTTAGGATTAGCGTTAGGGTTAGGGTGAGGGTGAGGGTTAGGATGAGGGTGATATTTAGGATTAGGGTTAGAGTGAGGGTTAGGATGAGTTTTAGGGTTAGATTTAGGGTTAGGTAAGGGATATGGAGAGGATTAGGGTTAGGGTTAGTGTTAGTTTTAGGGTTAGGGTGAGGGTTAGTGTTAGGTTGAGGGTAACTATTAGGGTGAGGGTTAGGGTTATGGTGACGGTTATGGTTACAATAAGGGTTAGGGTTAGGTTTAGGGTTATTGTTAGGGATAGGGTTATGGTTATTGTGAGGGTTAGGGTTAGGTTTAGGGTGAGGTTTATATTAAGGGTTAGGGTTAGAGTTAGTGTTAGGGTGAGGGTGAGATTTAGGGTTAGAGTTAGCGTTAGTGTTAATGTTAGGGTTAGGGTGAGGGTTAGTGTGAGGGTTAGGGTTAGGGTTAGGGTGAGTGTTAGGATGAGGTGTAGGGTTAGGATTAGGGTTAGGGTGAGCGCTAGGGTGATGGTTAATGTGAGGGTTAGTGTTAGGGATAGGGTTAGATTTAAGATTAGGTTTAGTTTGAGGGTAAGTGTGAGGGTTAGGGTTACGGTTAGGGTTAGGGTTAGAGTGAGTGTTAGGGTTAAGATTTGGTTTAGGGTGAGGTTGAAGGTTAGGGTTAGGGTTAGGGTCATGGTTAGGGTGAGGTTTAGGTTTAAGATTAGGGCTAGGGTGAGTGCTAGAGTGAGGGTGAGGGTTAGGGTTAGAGTGAGGGTGCGGTTTAGGGATAGGTTTAGGTTTAGGGTTAGGGTGAGTGTTAGGGTGAGGGTTACGTTGAGGGTGAGGGTTAGGGTTAGGGTGAGGGTTATGGTTAGGTTGAGGGTGAAGGTAAGATTAGCGTAGGGTTATTGTTATTGTTAGTGTTATGGTTAGGTTTAAGTTTACGGTGAGGGTGAGGCTGAGGGTGAGGTTTAGCTTAGGGTTAGGGTAAAGGTTAGAGTGAGGGTTTGGGTTAGTGTTAGGATTAAGGTGAGCGTGAGTGTTAGGGTTAAGGTGATGGTTATTGTTATTGTTAGGGTTAGGGTTAGAATTACGGCGAAGGTGAGGGTGAGTGTGAGGGTTAGGGTTAGGGTGAGGTTTAGGGTTAGGTTTAGGTTTAGGGAGAGGGTGAGGGTGAGGTTTAGGGTTAGATTTAGGGTTAGGGTGAGGTTTAGGGTTAGGGTTAGTGTTAGGGTTAGGTTTAGGATGAGGGTTAGGATGAGGGTGAGGGTTAGGGTGAGGGTTAGAGTTAGTATTAGGATTAGGATTAGGGTTAGTGTTAGGGTGAGTGTTTGGGATAGGCTTAGGGTTAGGTTTAGGCTTAGCGTTAAGCTGAGAGTGAGGGTGAGGGTGAGGTTTAGGGTTAGGGTTTGGGTTAGGATTAGCATTTGGGTGAGAGTTAGGGTTAGGGTGAGATTTAGGATGGGGATTAGGGTTAGGATTAGTGTTCGGGTTAAGGTGAGGGTGAGGGTTAGGATGAGGGTGATGTTTAGGATTAGGGTTAGAGTGAGGGTGAGGGTGAGTTTTAGGGTTAGATTTAGGGTTAGGTAAGGGATAGGGAGAGGTTTAGGGTTAGTGTTAGTGTTAGTTTTAGGGTTAGGGTGAGGGTTAGTGTTAGGTTGAGGGTAACTATTAGGGTGAGGGTTAGGGTTATGGTGACAGTTATGGTTACAATGAGGGTTAGGGTTAGGTTTAGGGTTATTGTTAGGGATAGGGTTACGGTTATTGTGAGGGTTAGGGTTAGGTTTAGGGTGAGGTTTATATTAAGGGTTAGGGTTAGAGTTAGTGTTAGGGTGAGGGTGAGGTTTAGGGTTAGAGTTAGCGTTAGTGTTAATGTTAGGGTTAGGGTGAGGGTTAGTGTGAGGGTTAGGGTTAGGGTTATGGTGAGTGTTAGGATGAGGTGTAGGGTTAGGATTAGAGTTAGGGTGAGCGCTAGGGTGATGGTTAATGTGTGGGTTAGTGTTAGGGCTGGGGTTAGGTTTAAGATTAGGTTTAGATTGAGGGTGAGTGTGAGGATTAGGGTTAGGGTTAGGGTTAGGGTTAGAGTGAGTGTTAGGGTTAAGATTTGGTTTAGGGTGAGGTTGAGGGTTAGGGTTAGGGTTAGGGTGAGGGATAGGGTGAGGTTTAGGTTTAAGATTAGGGCTAGGGTGAGTGTTAGGGTGAGGGTGAGGTTTAGGGTTAGAGTTAGGGTGCGGTTGAGGGATAGGTTTAGGTTTAGGGTTAGGGTGAGTGTTAGGGTGAGGGTTACGTTGAGGGTGAGGGTTAGGGTTAGGGTGAGGGTTATGGTTAGGTTGAGGGTGAAGGTAAGATTAGCGTAGGGTTATTGTTATTGTTAGTGTTATGTTTAGGTTTAATTTTACAGTGAGGGTGAGGCTGAGGGTGAGGGTTAGGTTTAGGGTTAGGGTGAGGTTTAGGTTAGGGTTAGGGTAAGGGTTAGGGTGAGTGTTTGGGTCAGGTTTACGATTATGGTGAGGGTGAGTGTTAGGTGTAGGGTGAGGGTTAATGTTATTGTTATGGTTAGGGTTAGAGTTACGGTGAAGGTGAGGGTGAGTGTGAGGGTTAGGGTTAGGGTGAGGTTTAGGGTTAGGGTTAGGGTTACTGTTAGGGTTAGGGTGAGGGTGAGGGTTAGGATGAGGTTGAGGGTTAGGGTGAGGTTTAGAGTTAGGGTTAGGATTAGGATTAGGGTAAGTCTTAGGGTGAGTGTTTGGGTTAGGCTTATGGTTATTGTTAGGCTTAGCGTTAAGCTGAGGGTGAGGGTGAGGGTGAGGATTAGGGTTAGGGTTTGGGTTAGGGTTAGCGTTTGGGTGAGATTTAGTGTTAGGGTTAGGGTGAGAGTTAGGATGAGGATTAGGGTTAGGATTAGTGTTAGGGTTAGGTTGAGGTTGAGGTTTAGGATGAGGTTGATGTTTAGGATTAGGGTTAGTGTGAGGGTGAGGGTGAGTTTTAGGGTTAGAGTTAGGGTTAGGGTAAGGGATAGGGTGAGGTTTAGGGTTCGGGTTAGTGTTAGGTTTAGGGATAGGGTGAGGGTTAGTGTTAGGGTGAGGGTTAGGTTTAGGGTTAGGATTAGGATTAGGGTTAGTGTGAGGATGAGTTTGAGGGTTAGGGTTAGGGTTAGGTTTAGGCATAGGGATAGGCTGTGGGTGAGGGTTAGGGTTAGGGTGAGGGTGCGGTTTAGGGTTAGAGTTAGTGTTAAGTTGAGGTTTAGTGTGAGGGTTAGTGTTAGGGTTAGTGTTAGGGTTAGGGTTAGGGTTAGGTTGAGGGTTAGGGTTAGGGATAGGGTTAGGTTTAGAATTAGGTTTTTGGTGAAGTTGACTGTGAGGGTTATGGTTAGGCTTCGGGTTAGGTTTAGGGTGAGGTTTTTGTTTAGGGTTAGGGTTAGAGTTAGGGTTAGGGTGAGGGTGAGGTTAGGGTTAGAGTTAGCGTTAGTGTTTGTGTTAGGGTTAGGGTGAGGTTTACGGTTAGGATAAGGGTTATTATGAGTGTTAGATTTAATATTAGGATTAGGGTTAGGGCTAGCATGAGAGTTTGGGTTCGGGTTAGGGTTAGGGAGAGGTTTGGGGTTAGGATTAAGTTTAGGCATAGGGTGAGGGTTAGGGTTAAGGTTATGATGAAGGTGAGGGTTAGGGTAAGGTTGAGGGTTAGGGTTAGGTCGAGGTTTAGGGTGAGGTTTAGGGTTAGGGTGAGGGCTAGGGTGAGGGTGAGGTTTAGGGTTAGGGTGAGGTTTAAGGTTAGAGTGATGGTTAGGGTTAGTGTGAGGATTAGTGTTAGGGTTAGTGTTAGTGTTAGGGTGAGGGTAAGTGTTAGAGTGAGGTTTAGGGTTATTTTGACATTTATGGTTACAATGAGGGTTAGGGCTACATTTAGGGTTATTGTTAGGGTTAGGGTTAGGGTTTCGGTTACTGTGAGGGTGAGGGTTACGGTTCGGTTTAGGGTGAGGTTTATATTAAGGGTTAGGGTTAGAATTCGGGTTAGGGTGAGGGTGTGGTTTAGGGTTAGAGGTAGTGTTAGTGTTAGTGTTAGAGTTAGGGTGAGGGTTAGTGTGATGATTAGGGTTAGGCTTAAGCTTAGGGTTAGGTTTAGGTTGAGAGTTAGGATTAGGGTTAGGGTGAGTGTTAGGGTGTGGTGTAGTGTTAGGATTAGGGTTAGGGTGAGCGCTAGGGTGATGATTAATGTGAGGGTTAGGTTTAGGGATAGGGTTAGGTTTAGGATTAGGTTTAGATTGAGGGTGAGTTTGAGGGTTAGTGTTAGGGTTAGGCTTAGGCTTAGGGTTAGTGTGAGTGTTAGGGTTAGGGTTTGGTTTAGGGTGAGGTTGAGGGTGAGGGTTAGGGTTACGGTTAGGTTGAGGGTGAGGGTGAGTGTTAGGGTTAGGGTGAGGACTAGGGTGAGGCTGAGGGTTAGGGTTTGGGTGACGTTTAGGGTTAGTGTGAGGATTAGTGTTAGGTTTAGGGTTAGGGTTAGTGTTAGGGTGAGGGTTAGGGTTAGGGTGAGGGTTAGGGTTAGGTTTAGGGTTATGGTTAGAATGAGGGTTAGGGTTAGGTTTAGGATTATTGTTAGGGTTAGGGTTAGGGTTAGGGTTTCACTGAGGGTGATGGTTAGGGTTAGGTTTAGGGTGAGGTTTTTGTTTAGGGTTAGGGTTAGAGTTAGGGTTAGGGTGAGGGTGAGGTTTAGGGTTAGAGTTAGCGTTAGTGTTTGTGTTAGGGTTAGGGTGACAGTGTGAGGGTTAGGGTTAGGCTTAAGCTTAGGTTTAGGCTTAGGCTTAGGCGGAGCATGAGGGTGAGGGTTAGGGTTAGGGTTAGTGTGAGGGTTAGGGTGAGGGTTAGGGTTAGGATGAGATTTAGGGTGAGGATGAGGGTTAGGATTAGGCTTAGGTTTAGGATCATTATTAGTGTTAAGGTTATGGTGACGTTTGCAGTGAGGGTGTGGCTGAGGGTGAGGGTTAGGTATAGGATTAGTGTTAGGATTAGGATAAGGGTTAGGATTAGTGTTATTGTTAGGGTGAGGGTTAGAGTTACATTGAGGGTGAGGGCGAGGGCAAGGGTGAGGGTTAGCATTAGGATTAGGGTGAGGTTTAGGGCTAGGGTTAGGATAAGGGTTAGGATGAGTGTGAGGTTTAGGGTTAGAGTTAGGGTTAGGGGGATGTTTAGGGTGAGAGTTAGGGTTAGGGTTAATGTTAGGGTTAGGGTTAGGGTGAGGGTTAGGTTGAGGTTTAGGGTTAGGGTTAGCATTAGGGTAAGGGTTAGCATTAGTGTTAGGATTAGTGTTAGGGTGACGGTGAGTGTGAGGGTTAGCGTTAGGGTTAGGCTTAGGCTTAGGGTTAGGCTGAGGGTGAGGTTGGGGGTGAGGATTAGGGTTCGGGAGATGGTTAGGGTTAGGGATAGGTTCAGTTATAGGATGAGAGTAAGGGTTACGATTAGGTTTAGGGTGAGGGCTAGGGTGAGGTTGAGGGTTAGGGTTAGGTTTAGGCTTAGGCTTAGGGTTAGTCTGAGGGTGACATTGAGGGTGAGGGTTAAGGTTAGTGTTAGGGTGAGGGTTAGGTTGAGTTTTAGGGTTAGGGTTAGGGTTAGGTTTAGGATTAGGGTTATGGTGAGGGTGAGTGTGAGGGTTAGGCTTAGGCTTAGGCTTCGGGTTAGGCTGAGGGTGAGGGTGGGGATGAGGGTTTAGGTTGATGGTTAGGGGTAGGGTTAGGGTTAGTGTTAGGTTTAGGGTTAGGGTGAGGGTTAGGCTGAGGGTGATTGCTAGGGTGTTGGTTAATGACAGGGTTAGGGTTAGGGATAGGGTTAGTTTTAGGATTAGGTTTAGATTGAGGGTGAGTGTTAGGGTTAGGGTTAGGGTTAGGTTTAGGCTTAGGGTTAGAGTGAGTGTTAGGGTTAGGGTTCGGTTTAGGATGAGAGTGAGGGTTAGGGTTAGGGTTAGGGTGAGGGTGAGGGTGAGGGTGAGGGTGAGGGTTAGTGTGAAACTTAGGGTTATGGTGAGGGTTATGTTTAGGGTGAGGTTTAGGGTTAGGGTTAGGCTTAGGGTGAGGGCTAGGGTGAGAGTGAGGTTTAGGGTTAGGGTTAGGGTGAGTTTAGGGTGAGGGTGAGGTTTAGGGTTAGGATTAGGGTGAGTTTTAGGGTTATGGTTAGGGTTACCGTTTAGGCGAGGGTGATGGTTAGGGTTAGATTTAGGGTTAGGATGAGGGTAAGGGTGAGGGTTAGGGTTAGTGTTAGTGTTAAGGGTAGGTTTAGGATGAGGGTTAGGGTGAGGTTGAGGGTTAGGGTAAGGGTTAGGATTAGGATTAGGGTTAAGGTGAGGTGAGTGTGAAGGTTAGTGTTAGGGTTAGTATTAGGGGTAGGGTGAGGGTGAGGGTTAACTTTATGGTTAGGTTTAGAGTGAAGGTTAGGGTGAGGTTTAGGCTGAGGGTGATTGCTAAGGTGGTGGTTAATATGAGGGTCAGGGTTAGGGATAGGGTTAGGTTTAGGATTAGGTTTAGATTGAGGGTGAGTGTGAGGGTTAGGGTTAGGGTTAGGATTAGGCTTAGAGTTAGAGTGAGAGTTAGGGTTAGGGTTTGGTTTAGGGTGAAGGTGAGGGTTAGGGTTAGGGTGAGGGTGAGGGTGAGGATTAGGTTTAGGGTTAGTGTGAAAGTTAGGTTTATGGTGAGGGTTATGGTTAGGGTGAGGGTTAGGGTTAGAGTTAGGCTTAGGGTGAGGGCTAGGGTGAGTGTGAGGTTTAGAGTTAGGTTTAGGGTGAGTTTTAGGGTGAGGGTGAGGTTTAGGTTTAGGGTTAGGGTGAGTTTTAGGGTTATGGTTAGGGTTAGGTTTAAGGCGAGTGTGACGGTTAGTGTTAGATTTAGGTTTAGGGTGAGGGTTAGTGTGAGGGTTAGGGTTAGTGTTAGTGTTAGGGTCAGGGTTAGGATGAGGGTTAGGTTGAGGGTGAGGGTTAGGGTAAGTGTTAGGATTAGGATTAGGGTTAAGGTGAGGGTGTATGTGAGTGTTAGCGTTAGGGTTAGGATTAGGTGTAGGGTGAGGATGAGGGTTAGCTTTAAGGTTAGATTTAGAGTGAGGGTTAGGGTGAGGGTTATGATGAGGGTTAGGGATAGGATTAGCGGTAGGGTATGTGCTAGGAGGAGCAACAGTGTTAGCGTTAGGGTTAGAGAGAGGGTTAGGGTTAGGGTTAGGTTTAGGCTTAGTGTTAGGTTTAGGGTTGATGTTAGGGTTAGGATTAGGTTTATGATGACTGTCAGTGTGACAGTTAGGGTTAGGGTTAGTGTTAGGCTTAGGGTTAGGCTGAGGCTGAGGGTGAGGGTGAGGGTTAGATTTAGGGTGAGGGTTTGTTTTAGGGTTACTGTGAGCGTTAGGGTGAGGATTAGGGTTAGGATTAGGGTTAAGATATATCCTAGGGTGAGGATTAGGGTTAGGGTTACTTTTTGTGTAAGGTTTAGCACTAGGGTTAGGGTGAGGATTAGGGTTAGGGTTAGGGTGAGTGTTAGGATGAGGTGTAGGGTTAGGATTAGGGTTAAGGTGAGCGCTAGAGTGATGGTTAATGTGAGGGTTAGTGTTAGGGATAGGGTTAGATTTAAGATTAGGTTTAGTTTGAGGGTAAGTGTGAGGGTTAGGGTTACGGTTAGTGTTAGGGTTAGGGTTAGAGTGAGTGTTAGGGTAAGATTTGGTTTAGGTTGAGGGTGAGGGTCAGGGTTAGGGTTAGTGTGAAAGTTCGGGTTATGGTGAGGTTATGGTTAGGGTGAGGCTTAGGGTTAGGGTTAGGCTTAGGTAGAGGGTTAGGGTCAGTGCTAGGGTGAGAGTAAGGTTTAGAGTTAGGGTTAGGGTGAGTTTTAGGGTGAGGGTGAGGTTTTGGGTTAGGGTTAGGATGAGTTTTAGGGTTATGTTTAGGGTTCCGGTTAAGGCGAAGTTGAGGGTAAGGGTTAGATTTTCGGTTAGGATGACGTGTAGGGTGAGGCTTAGGGTCAGGGTTAGGGTTAGTGTTAGTGTTAGGAGTAGGGTTAAGATGAGGGTTAAGGTGAGGGTGAGGGTAGGGTAAGGGTTAGGATTAGGATTAGGGTTAAGTTTTGATTGAGTGTGAGGGTTAGTGTTATGCTTAGGGTTAGGGTTAGGATTAGGGTTAAGTTTTGATTGAGTGTGAGGGTTAGTGTTATGCTTAGGGTTAGGGTTAGGATTAGGGGTAGGGTGAGGGTGAGGGTTAACTTTAGGGTTAGGTTTAGTGTGAGGGTTAGGGTGAGGGTTATGTTGAGGTTTAGGGATAGGATTAGCGTTAGGGTATGTGCTAGGATGAGCAATAGGGTTGGTTTAGGTTTAGAATGAGGGTTAGGGTGAGGGTTAGGTTTAGGGTTAGTGTTAGGTTTAGGGTTGGTGTTAGGAATAGGATTAGAGTTACAATGACTGTGAGTGTGACAGTTAGGGTTAGGGGTAGTGTTACGCTTAGGGTTAGGGTGAGGCTGAGGATGAGGGTGAGGGTTAGATTTAGGATGAGGGTTTGTTTTAGGGTTAGAGTGAGGGTTAGGGTGAGAGTTAGGGTTAGATTAGGGTTAGGGTATGTCCTAGGGTGAGGATTATGGTTAGTGTTAGGTTTAGGGTGAGGTTTAGCATTAGGGTTAGAGTCAGGGTTAGGGTTAGGGTGAGGATTTGGGTTAGGGTTAGAATTACGGTGAGGGTGAATTTTAAGTTTAGGTTTCGGGTTATGGTTATTCTTAAGGTTAGGGTTAAGGTTAAGTTTAAGGTAAGGGTGAGGGTGAGGGTGATGTTGAGGGTTAGGGTTAGGGTTAGGATGAGGGTTAGAGTTAGGGTTAGTATTAGGGTGAGGGTGAGGTTTAGGGTTATTGTTAGGGTTAGGGTTAGGATTAGTGTGAGTGTTAGGGTTAGGTTTAGTGTTATGGTTAGGGTAATGGTGAGGGCTAGTGTGAAGGTGAGGGTTAGGGTTAGGGTTAGGCTTAGGCTTAATGTTAAGCTGAGGGTGAGAGTGAGGGTTAGGTTTAGGGTGAGGGTGAGGTTTAGGGTTAGGGTTAGCGTTAGGGTGCGGGTTAGTGTGAGGGTTAGGGTTAGGTTTAGTGTTACGGTTATGGTGATGGTGAGGGTGAGTGTGAGGGTTAGGCTTAGCCTTAGGTTTAGGCTTATGCTTAGGCCGAGCTTGAGGGTGAAGGTGAGGGTTAGGATTAGGGTGATTGTTAGGGTTTTAGGGTTAGGGTGAGGGTTAGGATTAGGGTTAGGGTGAGGTTTAGGGTGAGGTTTAGGTTTAAGACTAGGGCTAGGGTGAGTGCTAGGTTGAGGGTGAGGGTTAGGGTTAGAGTTAGGGTGAGATTCAGGGATAGGTTTAGGTTTAGGTTTAGGGTGAGTGTTAGGGTGAGGGTTACATTGAGGGTGAGGGTTAGGTTTAGGGTGAAGGTTAGGGTTAGGGTGAGGTTGAGGATAATTTTAGGGTTACGGTTATTGTTATTGTTAGTGTTATGGTTAGGTTTAAGTTTACAGTAAGGTTGAGGCTGAGGGTGAGGGTTAGGTTTAGGGTTAGAGTGAGGTTTATGTTAGGGTTAGGGTAAGGGTTAGGGTGACGGTTTGGGTCAGGTTTACGATTACGGTGAGGGTGAGTGTTAGGTTTAGGGTGAGGGTTAGTGTTATTGTTAGGGTTAGGTTAAGAGTTACGGTGAAGGTGAGGGTGAGTGTGAGGTTTAGGGTTAGGGTGAGGTTTAGGGTTAGAGTTAGGTTTAGGGTGAGGTTTAGGGTTAGATTTAGGGTTAGGGTGAGGTTTACAGTGAGGTTTAGCGTTAGGGTTAGTGTTAGGGTGAGGGTTAGGAAGAGGGTGAGGGTTAGGTTGAGGTTTAGAGTTAGGGCTAGGATTAGGATTAGGGTTAGCAGTAGGGTGCGTGTTTGGGATAGGCTTAGGGTTAGGGTTTGGCTTAGCATTAAGCTGAGGGTGAGGGTGTGGGTGAGGATTAGGGTTAGGGTTTGTGTTAGGGTTAGCGTTTGGGTGAGTGTTAGGGTTAGGGTTAGGGTGAGAGTTAGGATGAGGACTAGGGTTAGGATTAGTGTTAGGGTTAGGGTTAGGGTGAGGGTTAGGATGATGGTGATGTTTAGGATTAGGGTAAGGATGAGGTTGAGGGTGACTTTTAGGGTTAGAGTTAGGTTTATGGTAAGGTATAGGGTGAGGTTTAGGGTTACGGTTAGTGTTGTGGTTAGGGTTAGGGTTTGGGTTAGGGTTAGCGTTTGGGTGAGAGTTAGGGTTAGGGTTAGCGAGAGAGTTAGGATGAGTATTAGGGCTAGTTTTAGTGTTAGGGTTAGGGTTAGGGTGAGGGTTAGGATGATGGTGATGTTTAGGATTAGGGTTAGGGTGAGGTTGAGGGTGAGTTTTAGGGTTAGAGTTAGGTTTAGGGTAAGGGATAGGGTGAGGTTTAGGGTTATGGTTAGTGTTAGGGTCAGGGTGAGGGTTAGGTTTAGGGTTAGGATTACGATTAGGGTTAGTATGAGGCTGAGTATGAGGGTTAGGGTTAGGGTTAGGTTTAGGCTTAGGGATAGGCTGAGGGTGAGGTTGAGGGTGAGGTTTAGGGTTAGGGTGAGGGTGAGATTTAGGGTCAGACTTAGTGTTAAGTTGAGGTTTAGTGTGAGGATTAGTGTTAGGGTTAGTGTTAGGGTTAGGGTTAGGGTGAGGGTTAGGGTGAGGGTTAGGGTGAGTGTTAGGGTTAGGGATAGGGTTAGGTTTAAGATTAGGTTTTGGATGAGGTTGAGTGTGAGGGTTATGTTTAGGATTACGATTAGGCTTAGGGTTGGGCTGAGGGTGAGGGTGAGGGTTAGGGTTTGGGTGAGGGTTAGGTTTATGGTTAGGGTGAGGGTTAGGATGAGGATTAGGTTCAGGATTAGGATTAGGTTGAGGGCTAGCATGAGGGTGAGGGTTAGGGTTAGGGTTAGGGTGAGGTTTAGGGTTAGGATTAAGTTTAGGCATAGGGTGGGGGTTATGGTTAAGTTTATGATGAGGGTGAGGGTTAGGGTAAGGTTGATGGTTAGGATTAGGTCTAGGTTTAGGCTGAGGGTTAGGGTTAGGGTGAGGGTTAGGGTGAGGGTGAGGTTTAGGCTTAGGGTGAGGTTTAGGGTTAGGATGATGGTTAGGGTTAGAGTGAGGATAAGTGTTAGGGTTAGGATTAGTGTTAATGTGAGGGTAAGTGTTAGGGTGAGGGTTAGGTTTATGGTGACGGTTATGGTTACAATGAGGGTTAGGTTTACTTTTAGTTTTATTGTTAGAGTTAGGTTTAGGGTTTCGGTTACTGTGAGGGTGAGGGTTAGGGCTCGGTTTAGGTTGAGGTTTATATTAAGGTTTAGGGTTAGAGTTAGGGTTAGGGTGAGGGTAAGGTTTAGGGTTAGAGTTAGCGTTAGTGTTAGTGTTAGGGTTAGGATGAGGGTTAATGTTAGGGTTAGGGTTAGGATTAACCTTAGGGTTTAGGCTTAGGCCGAGACTGAGGGTTTCGTTTATGGTTAGGGTGAGTGCTATGATGAGAGTGAGGTTTAGGGTTAGGCTTAGGGTGAGGTTTAGGGTGAGGTTTAGGGTTAGGGTTAGTGTGAGTTTTAGGGTTATGGTTAGGGTTACGGTTAAGACGAGGGTGAGGGTTAGGGTTAGAGTTAGGGTTAGGTTGAGGGTTAGGGTGAGGGTTAGTGTTAGTGTTAATGTTGGGTGTAGGGTTAGGATGAGAGGGTGAGCGTGAGGGTTAGGGTAAGGTTTAGGATTAGGATTAGGGATATGGTGAGGTTGACTGTGAGGGTTAGTGTTAGTGTTAGGGTTAGTGTTAGCATTAGGGTTAGGGTGAGGTTGAGGGTTAATTTTAGGGTTATGTTTAGAGTGAGGGTAAGGGTGAGGGTTATGGTGAGGTTTAGGGATAGGATTAGCCTTAGGGTATGTGCTAGGATGAGCAATAGCGTTCAGGTTAGGGTTAGAGTAAGGGTTAGGTTGAGGTTTAGGTTTAGGTTTAGTGTTAGGGTTAGGATTGGTGTTAGGGTTAGGATTAGGGTTACGGTGACTGTGAGTGTGACAGTTAGGGTTAGGGTTAGTGTTAGGCTTAGGGTTAGGCTGAGGCTGAGGGTGAGGGCGAGGGTTAAATTTAGGGTGAGGGTTTGGTTTAGGGATAGAGTGAGTGTTAGGGTGAGGGTTAGGGTTAGATTAGGGTTAGGGTATGTCCTAGGGTGAGGATTAGGGTTAGTGTTAGGTTTAGGGTGAGGGAGAGGGTGAGGTTTAGGGTTAGATTTAGGGTTAGGGTGAGGTTTAGGGTGAGGTTTAGGGTTAGGGTTAGTGTTAGGGTTAGTGTTAGGGTGAGGGTTAGGATGAGGGTGAGGGTTAGGGTGAGGTTTAGTGTTAGGGCTAGGATTAGGATTAGGGTTAGCATTAGGGTGAGTGTTTGGGTTAGGCTTAGGGGTAGGGTTTGGCTTAGCAATAAGCTGAGGGTGAGGGTGAGTGTGAGGATTAGGGTTAGGGTTAGCGTTTGGGTGAGAGTTAGGATTAGGATTAGGTTTAGGATTAGTGTAGGGTTAGAGTTAGTGTGAGGGTTAGGATGAGGTTGATGTTTAGGATTAGGTTTAGGGTGAGGGTGAGGATGAGTTTTAGAGTTAGAGTTAGGGTTAGATTAAGGGATCAGGTGAGATTTAGGGTTATGATTAGTGTTAGGGTTAGGGTTAGGGTTAGGGTGAGGGTTAGTGTTAGGGTGAGGGTTAGGTTTAGGGTTAGGATTAGGATTAGGGTTAGTGTGAGGAGAGTATGAGGGTTAGGGTTAGAGTTAGGTTTAGGATTAGGGATAGGTTGAGGGTGAGGATGAGGGTGAGGTTTGGGTTAGGGTGAGGGTGAGGTTTAGGATTAGAGTTAGTGTTAAGTTGAGGTTTAGTGTGAGGGATAGTGTTAGGGTTAGGGAAAGGGTGAGGGTTAGGGTGAGGGTTAGGGTTAGGGATAGGGTTAGGTTTAGGATTAGGTTTTGGGTGAGGTTGAGTGTGAGAATTATGGTTAGGGTTAGGATTGGCTTAGGGTTAGGCTGTCAGTGAGGGTGAGGGTTAGGTTTAGGGTGAGGGTTAGGTTTAGGTTTAGGGTGAGCGTTAGGATGAGGGTTAGGTTTAGGTTTATGGTTAGGGTGTGGGCTATCATGAGGGTGAGGGTTAGGATTACAGTTAGGGTGAGGTTTAGGGTTAGGATTAGGTTTAGGAATAGGGTGGGGATTAGGGTTAAGGTTATGATGAGGGTGAGGGTTAGGGTAAGTTTGAGGGTTAGGATTAGGTCTAGGTTTTAGGGTGAGGTTTAGGGTTAGGGTGATGGTTAGGGTTAGTGTGAGGATTAGTGTTAGGGTTAGGGTTAGTGTTAATGTGAGGGGAAGTGTTAGGGTGAGGGTTAGGTTTATGGTGACGCTTAGGGTTACAATGAGGGTTAGGGTTAGGTTTAGTGTTATTTTTAGAGTTAGGGTTAGGGTTACCGTTACTGTGAGGGTGAGGTTTAGGATTCAGTTTAGGGTGAGGTTTATATTAAGGGTTAGGGTAAGAGTTAGGGTTAGGGTGAGAGTGAGGTTTAGGGTTAGAGTTAGCGTTAGTGTTAGTGTTAGTGTTAGGGTGAGGGTTAGTGTGAGGGTTAGTGTGAGGGTTAGGGTTAGGCTTAAACTTAGGTTTAAGTTTAGGCTTAGGCCGAGATTGAGGGTTAGGGTTAGGGTTAGGGTGAGGGCTAGGGTGAGAGTGAGGTTTAGGGTTAGGGTTAGGGTGAGGTTTAGGGTGAAGGTGAGGTTTAGGGTTAGGGTTAGGGTGAGGTTTTATGTTATGTTTAGGGTTAGGGTTAAGGCGAGGGTGAGGGTTAGGGTTAGAGTTAGGGTTAGGGTGAGGGTTAGGGTGAGGATTACTGTTAGTGTTAGTGTTAGGGGTAGGGTTAGGCTGAGAGTTAGGGTGAGGGTGAGGGTTAGGGTAAGGTTTAGGATTAGGATTAGGGTTAAGGTGAGGGTGAGTGTGAGGTTAGTGTTAGGGTTAGGGTTAGGGTTAGCATTAGGGTTAGGGTGAGGGTGAGGGTTAGCTTTAGGTTTAGGTTTAGAGTGAGGGTAAGGTTGAGGCTTATGGTGAGGTTTAGGGATAGGATTAGCATTAGAGTATGTGCTAGGATGAGCAATAGGGTTAGGGTTTGCTTTAGAGTGAGGGTTAAGGTGAGGGTTAGGTTTAGGTTTAGTATTAGGGTTAGGGTTGGTGTTAGGGTTAGGATTAGGGTTACGGTGACTGTGAGTGTGACAGTTAGGGTTAGGGTTAGTGTTAGGCTTAGGGTTAGGCTGAGGCTGAGGGTGAGGGTGAGGGTTATATTAAGGGTGAAGGTTTGGTTTAGGGTTAGAGTGAGGGTTAGGGCGAGGTTTAGGGTTAGATTAGGGTTAGGGTATGTCCTAGGGTGAGAATTAGGGTTAGTGTTAGGTTTAGGGTGATGTTTAGCGTTAGGATTAGGGTCAGGGTTAGCGTTAGGGTGAGGGTTTGAGTTAGGGTTAGAGTTACGTTGAGGTTGAAGTTGAAGTTTAGGTTTCAGGTTATGGTTATTCTTAGGGTTAGGATTAAAGTTAAGGTTAAGATAAGGGTGAGGATGAGGGTGATTTTGAGGGTTAGGGTTAGGGTTAGGATGAGGTTTTTAGTTAGGGTTAGTGTTAGTGTGAGGGTGAGGTTTAGGGTTATTGTTAGGGTTAGGGTTAGGATTAGTGTGAGTGTTAGGGTTAGTGTTAGTGTTATGGTTATGGTTATGGTGAGGGCTAGTGTGAGGGTGAGGGTTAGGGTTAGGGTTCGACTTAGGCTTAGTGTTAAGCTGAGGGTGAGGGTGAGGGTGAGGGTTAGGGTTAGGGTAAGAGTTAGGGTTAGTGTTAGGCGGAGGGTGAGGGTGAGGTTGAGGGTTAGGTTTAGGTTGAGTATGAGGTTTAGGGTTAGGGTTAGCGTTAGAGTGCGGGTTAGTGTGAGGGTTAGGGTTAGTGTTAGTGTTATGATTACGGTGAGGGTGAGGGTGAGTGTGAGGGTTAGGTTTAGCCTTAGACTTATGCTTAGGCCGAGCTTGAGGGTGAAGGAGAGGGTTAGGGTTAGGGTGATTCTTAGGGTTTTAGGGTTAGGGTGAGTGTTAGGGTTAGGGTTAGGGTGAGGTTTAGGGTGAGGTTTAGGTTTAAGATTAGGGCTAAGGTGATTGCTAGGGTGAGGCTGAGGGTTAGGGTTAAAGTTAGGGTGAGGATTAGCGTTAGGGTTAGGTTTAGTGTTAGGGTGAGTTTTAGGGTGAGGATTATGGTGAGGGTGAGGGTTAGGGTTAGGGTGAGGGTTAGGGTTAGGGTGAGGGTGAGGGTGAGGGTTAGATTAGGGTTAGGGTTTGTGTTATTGTTAGTGTTATTGTTAGGTTTAAGTTTACAGTGAGGGTGAGGCTGAGGGTGATGGTTAGGTTGAGGTTTAGGTTAGGGTTAGGGTAAGGGTTAGGGTGAGGGTTTAGGTTAGAGTTAAGGTTATGGTGAGGGTGAGTGTTAGGGTTATGGTGAGGTTTAGTATTATTGTTAGGGTTAGAGTTAGAATTACGGCGAAGGTGAGGGTGATTGTGAGGGTTAGGGTTAGGGTGATGTTTAGGGTTAGGGTTAGGTTTAGGGTGAGGGTGAGGGTGAGATTTAGGGTTTGATTTAGGGTTAGGATGAGGGTTAGGGTGAGGTTTAGGGTTAGGGTTAGTGTTAGGGTCAGGGTTAGGGTGAGAGTTAGGATGAGGGTGAGGGTTAGGGTGAGGGTTAGGGTTAGGGTTAGGATTAGGATTAGGGTTAGTGTTAGGGTGAGTGTTTGGGTTAGGCTTAGGGTTAGGGTTAGGCTTAGCGTTAAGCTGAGGGTGAGGGTGAGGTTGAGTGTTAGGGTTAACGTTTGGGTGAGAGTTAGGGTTAGCGTGAGATTTAGGGTTAGGGTTAGGGTGAGAGTTAGGATGAGGATTAGGGTTAGGATTAGTGTTAGGGTTAGGGTGAGGGTGAGGGTTAGGATGAGGGTGATGTTTAGGGTTAGTGTTAGGGTGAGGGTGAGATTTAGGATTAGAGTTAGTGTTAGGGTTGGGGATAGGGTGAGGTTTAGATTTAGGGTTAGTGTTAGGGTTAGGATTAGGGTGAGGGTTAGTTTTAGGGTTAGGGTTAGGTTTAGGGTTAGGATTAGGATTAGGGTTTGTGTGAGGGTGAGTATGAGGGTTAGGGTTAGGGTTAGGTGTAGGCTTAGGGATAGGCTGAGGCTGAGGCTGAGTGTGAGGTTTAGGGTTTGGGTGAGGGTGAGGTTTAGGGTTAGAGTTAGTTTTAAGTTGTGATTTACTGTGAGGGTTAGTGTTAGGTTTAGTGTTAGGGTTAGGGTTAGGGTGAGGGTTAGGGTGAGGGTTAGGCTTAGGGATAGGGTTAGGTTTAGGATTAGGTTTTGTGTGAGGTTGAGTGTGAGGGTTATGTTTAGGATTACGATTAGGCTTAGGGTTAGGCTGAGGGTGAGGGTGAGGTTTAGGGTTAGGGTGAGGGTTAGGTTTAGGGTTAGGGTGAGGGTTAGGATGTGGCTTAAATTGAGGATTATTATTAGGGTGATGGCTAGCATGTGGGTGAGGGTTAGGGTTAGGGTGAGGTTTAGGGTTAGGATTAAGTTTAGGCATAGGTTCGGGGTTAGGGTTAAGGTTATGATGAAGGTGAGGGTTAGGGTAAGGGTGAGGGTTAGGATTAGGTCTAGGTTTAGGGTGAGGGTTAGGGTTAGAATGAGGGCTAGGGTGAGGGTGAGGTTTAGGGTTAGGGTGAGGTTTAGGGTTAGGGTGATGGTTATGGTTAGTGTGAGGATTAGTGTTAGGGTTAGGGTTAGTGATAGGGTGAGGGTAAGTGTTAGGGTGAGGGTTAGGGTTATTGTGACAGTTATGGTTACAATGAGGGTTAGGGCTAGGTTTAGGGTAATTGTTCGGGTTAGGGTTATGGTTACGGTTATTGTGACGGTTAGGGTTAGGGTTAGTTTTAGGGTGAGGTTTATATTAAGGGTTAGGGTTATAGTTAGGGTTAGGGTGAGCGTGTGGTTTAGGGTTAGATTTAGCGTTAATGTTAGGGTTAGGTTTATATTAAGGGTTAGTGTTAGAGTTAGGGTTACGGTGAGGGTGTGGTTTAGGGTTAGCTTTAGCATTAGTGTTAGGGTTAGGGTTAGGTTGAGGGTTAGTGTGAGGGTTAGGGTTAGGCTTAAGCTTAGGGTTAGGCTTAGGCTTAGGTTGAGAGTGAGGGTGAGGGTTAGGGTGAGGGCTAGGATTAGGGTTAGGGTGAGTGTTAGGATGAGGTATAGGGTTAGGATTAGGGTTAGGGTGAGCGCTAGAGTGATGGTTAATGTGAGGGTTAGGGTTAGGGATAGGGTTAGGTTTAGGATTAGGTTTACATTGAGAATGAGTGTGCAGGTAAGGGTTAGGGTTAGGCTTAGGGTTAGAGTGAGTATTAGGGATAGGTTTTGGTTTAGGGTGAGGGTGAGGGTTAGGGTTAGAATTAGTGTGAAAGTTAGGGTTATGTTGAGGGTTATTGTTAGGGTGAGGGTTAGGGTTAGGGTTAGGGTTAGGGTTAGGTCTATGGTGAGAGTGAGGTTTATGGTTAGGGTTAGGGTGATGTTTAGGGTGAGGGTGAGGGTTAGGGTTAGGGTTAGGGTGAGGTTTAGGGTTATGTTTAGGCTTACGGTTAAGGCGAGGGTGAGGGTTAGGGTTAGAGTTAGGGTTAGGGTGAGGGTTAGGGTGACGGTTAGTGTTAGTGTTAGTGTTAGGGGTAGGGTTAGGATGAGGTTTAAGGTGAGGGTTAGGGTAAGGGTTACGATTAGGATTAGGGTTAAGGTGAGGGTGGTTGTGAGGGTTAGTGTTAGTGTTAGGGTTAGGTTTAGCATTTGGATTATGGTGAGGCTGAGCGTTAGCTTTAGGTTTACGTTTAGAGTAAGGGTTAGGGTGAGGGTTATGGTGAGGGTTAATGATAGGATTAGTTTTAGGGTATGTGCTAGGATAAGCAATAGGGTTAGGGTTAGGGTTAGAGTGAGGGTTAGGGTGAGGGTTAGGTTTAGGGTTAGTGTTAGGCTTATGGATGGTGTTAGGGTTAAGATTAGGGTTACGGTGACTGTGAGTGTGACAGTTAGGGTTAGGGTTAGTGTTAGGCTTAGGGTTAGGCTGAGGCTGAGGGTGAGGGTGAGGGTTAGATTTAGGGTGAGGGTTTGGTTTAGGGTTAGAGTGAGGGTTAGGTTAAGGGTTAGGGTTAGATTAGGGTTAGGGTATGTCCTAGGGTGAGGATTAGAGTTAGTGTTAGGTTTAGGGTGAGGGTTAGTGTTAGGTTTTGGGTGAGGTTTAGCGTTAGGGTTAGGGTCAGGGTTAGGTTTAGGGGGAGGGTTTGGTTTAGGGTTAGAGTTACGGTGAGGGTGAGTTTTAAGTTTAGGTTTATGGTTATGGTTATTCTTAGGGTTAGGTTTAAGGTTAAGGTTAAGGTAAGGGTGAGGGTGAGAGTGATCTTGAGGGTTAGGGTTAGGGTTAGGTTGAGGCTTAGAGTTACGGTTAGTGTAAGGGTGAGGGTGAGGTTTAGGGTTATTGTTAGGGTTAGCGTTTGGTTTAGTGTGAGTGTTAGGGTTAGGTTTAGTGTTATGGTTAGGGTTATGGTGAGGGCTAGTGTGAGGGTGAGGATTAGGGTTAGGGTTAGGCTTAGGCTTAGTGTTAAGCTGAGGGTGATGCTGAGGGTGAGGGTTAGGGTTTGGGTTAGGCTTAGGCTTAGTCTGAGGTTGAGTGTGAGCGTTAGGGTTAGGTTTTGGGTTCGGGTTAGGCTTAGTGTTAGGCGGAGGGTGGGGTGAGGGTCAAGGTTAGGTTTAGGGTGAGGGTGAGGTTTAGGGTTAAGGTTAGCGTTAGGGTGCGGGTTAGTGTGAGGGTTAGGGTTAGGGTTAGTGTTACGGTTACGGTGAGAGTGAGGGTGAGTGTGAGGGTTAGGGTTAGCCTTAGGCCTGGTCCTCTGCTTAGGCCAAGCTTGAGTGTGAAGGTGAGGGTTAGGCTTAGGGTGATTGTTAGGGTTTTAGTGTTAGGTTGAGGGTTAGGGTTAAGGTTAGGGTGAGTTTTAGGTTTAAGATTAAGGTTAGGGTGAGTGCTAGGGTGAGGGTGAGGGTTAGGGTAGAATTATTGTGAGTTTTAGGGTTAGGGTTAGGTTTAGGGTTAGGGTGAGTGTTAGGGTGAGGGTTACGGTGAGGGTGAGGGTTAGGGTTAGGGTGAGGGTTAGGGTTAGGGTGAGGGTGAGGGTTAGATTAGGGTTAGGGTTAGTGTTATTGTTAGTGTTATGGTTAGGTTTAAGTTTACAGTGAGGGTGAGGCTGAGGGTGAAGTTTAGGTTTAGGGTTAGGGTGAGGTTTAGGTTAGGGTTAGGGTAAGGGTTAGGGTGAGGGTTTGGGTTAGGGTTAGGGTTACGGTGAGGTTGAGTGTTTGGGTTAGGGTGAGGGTTAGTGTTATTGTTAGGTTTAGGGTTAGAGTTACGGTGAAGGTGCAGGTTAGCGTGATGGTTAGGGTTAAGGTGAGGTTTAGGGTTAGGTTTAGGTTTAGGATGAGGGTGAGGGTGAAGTTTAGGGTTAGTTGTAGGGTTAGGGTGAGGGTTAGTGTGAGGTTTAGGATTAGGGTTAGTGTTAAGGTTAGGGTTATGGTGAGGGTTAGGATGAGGGTGAGGGTTATGGTGAGGGTTAGGTTTAGGCTTAGCATTAGGATTAGGGTTAGTGTTAGGGTGAGTGTTTGGGTTAGGCTTAGGGTTAGGGTTAGGCTTAGCGTTAAGCTGAGGGTGAGGGTGAGGGTGAGGGTTAGGGATAGGGTTTGGGTTAGGGTTAGCGTTTGTGTGAGAGTAAGGTTTAGGGTTAGAGTGAGAGTTAGGTTGAGGATTAGGGTTAGGATTAGTGTTAGGGTTAGTGTTAGGGTGAGGGTTAGTATGAGGGTGATGTTTAGGGTTAGGTTTAAGGTGAGGGTGAGGGTGAGGTTTAGGGTTAGAGTTAGGGTAAGGGTGAGGGATAGGGTGAGGTTTAGGGTTAGGGTTAGTGTTAGGGTTAGGGTGAGGGTTAGTGTTAGGGTGCGGGTTAGGTTTAGGGTTAGGATTAGGATTAGTGTTAGTGTGAGTGTGAGTATGAGGGTTAAGGTTAGGGTTAGGTGTAGGCTTAGGGATAGGCTTAGGGTGAGGGTTAACGTTTGGGTGAGGGTGACATTTAGGGTTTGAGTTAGTGTTAATTTGAGGTTTAGTGTGAGGGTTAGTGTTAGGGTTAGTGTTAGGGTTAGGATTAAGGTGAGGATTAGGGTGATGGTTAGGGTTAGGGATAGGATTAGGTTTAGGCATAGGGTGAGGGTTAGGGTTATGGTGAGGCTGAGGTTTAGATTTAGGTTGAGGGTTAGGATTAGGTCTAGGTTTAGGGTAAGGATTAGGATTCGGGTGAGGTTTAGCATGAGGGTTAGGATTAGGAATAGGGTTAGGATGAGGGTAGGGTGAGGCTGAGGTTTAGGGTTACAGTGAGGTTTAGTGTTTGGGTTAGGTTAAGGGTTAGGTTTAGGTTTAGGGTTAGGGTCACGGTGAGGCTAAGGGTTAGTGTTAGTTTAAGGTTAGAATAAGGTTTAGGGTTAGGGTGAGGGTTAGGGTTATTGTTAGGGTGAGGGTTAGTATGAGGGTTAGGGTTACAATTTGGGTTATTGTGAGGGCTAGGTTGAGGGTGAGGTTTAGTGTAAGGGTTAGGGTGAGGTTTAATGTTAGGGTTAGGGGTAGGGTTAGGGTGAGTTTTAGGGTTCGTGTTACGGTGAGGATGAGGGTTAGGTTTGAGGTGAGGGTTAGGGTGAGGACTAAGGTGAGTGTGAATGTTAGGGTTAAGTTTATGGTTAGGGTCAGGGTTAGGGTGAGGGTGAGTGTGAGGGTTAGTGTTCGAATTAGGCTTAGGCTTAGGGTTAGGCTGAGGATGAGGGTGGGGATGAGCATTAAAATTCGAGTTATGGTTCCGGTTACGGTTAGGTTGAGGGTTAGGATGAGGGTTAGGGTTTGGATTAGGGTTAGGGAGAGGGCTAAGTTCAGTGTGAGGTTAAGGTTTAGGTATAGGCTTAGGCTTAGGTTTTGGCTGAGGCTTAAGGTGAGGGTGAGGGTTAGGGTTAGAGTGATTGTTAGGGTTACGCTTAGGGTGAGGGTTAGGATGAGGTTTAGGATTGGGGTGAGGGTTAGGATGAGGGTGACTGTAAGAGTAAAATGAGGGTTAGGCTGAGAGTGAGGATTACAGTAAATGGGAGGGTTCGGGTTAGGGTTAGGGTTAGGGTGAGGGTTAGGGTTAGGATTAGGGTGAGTGTGAGGGTTAGAGTTAGGGTTACGGTTAGGCTTATGGTTAGATTGAGGGTGAGTGTGAGGGTTAGGATTAGGGTTTGGGTTAGGCTTAGGGTTAGAGTGAGTGTTAGGGTTAGGGTTTGGTTTAGGGTGAGGGTGAGGTATAGGGTTAGGGTTAATGTGAGGGTGAGGGTGAGGGTTAGGGTTTGGGTTAGTGTGAGAGTTAGGTTTAGGGTGAGGGCTACAGTGAGGGTGAGTTTTAGGGTTAGGTTTAGGGTGATGTTTAGGGTTAGGCTGAGGTTTAGGGATAGGGGAAGGGTGAGGTTTAGGGTTATGGTTAGCGTTAGGGTTAGGGCGAGGGTGAGGTTTAGGGTTAGAGTTTGGGTTAGGGTGAGGGTTAGGGTGAGGGTTAGGGTTAGTGTTAGTGTTAGGGGTAGGGTTAGGATGAGGGTTAGGGTGAGGGTGAGGGTTAGGGTAAGGGTTAGGATTAGGATTAGAGTTAAGGTGATGGTGAGTGTGAGGGTTAGTCTTAGGGTTATGAATAGGGTTAGCATTAGGGTTAGGTTGAGGGTGAGGTTTAAGGTTAGGGTTAGGTTTAGAGTGAGGGTAAGGGTGAGGGTTAGGATGAGGGTTAGGGTTAGGGTGATGGTTAGGGTTATATTTAGCTTGAAGTTTAGGGTGAGGTTTAGAGCTAGGTTGAGGGTTAGTGTGAGGGTGATGGTAAGGTTAAATTTGAGGGTTAGGCTGAGGGTGAGGGTTAAGATAAGGGTGAGGGTTTCGGTTTGGCTGAGGGTTAGGTTAAGGGTGAGGGTTAGGGATTAGGGTGAGGGTGAGGGTTAGATTGAAGTTTAGGGTTAGGGTTTAGTGTGAGGTTCAGGGTGAGGATGAGGGTTAGGGTTCAGTGAGGGTAAAGGTTAGAATTAGAGTTAGGGTGAGGGCTAGGGTGAGGGTAAGGTTTAGGGTTAGG
Source organism: Dipodomys merriami (assembly GCF_024711535.1). Taxonomy (NCBI): domain Eukaryota; kingdom Metazoa; phylum Chordata; class Mammalia; order Rodentia; family Heteromyidae; genus Dipodomys; species Dipodomys merriami. Next base: position 43,625 of record NW_027202573.1, on the reverse strand, counting down.
GTTAGGGTTAGGGTGAGGTTTAGTCTTAGGGTGAGGTTTAGGGTTGGTGTGAGGGTTAGTGTTAGCATTACATTTAGTGCCATGGTGAGGGTAAGTGTTAGGGTGAGGGTTAGAGTTAAGGTGATATTTATAGTTAGGGTGAGGGTAAAGGTTAGGGTTATTGTTAATTTTAGGTTTAGGGTTACATTGAGGGTGAGGGTGAGGGTAAGGGTTAGGGTTAGGGTGAGGTTTAGGGTTAGGATTAGGGTTAGAGTTAGGGTTAGGGTGAGGGCAAGGTTTAGGGTTAGATTTAGGCTTAGGGTGAGGGTTAGTGTGAGGGTTAGTTTTAGGGTTAGTGTTAGGTTAGGGTTAGGGTGAGGGTTAGTGTGAAGGTTAGGGTTACAGTTAGGGTTAGAGTTAGGATTAGGGTTAGGGTGAGGGTGAGTGTCTGGTTTAGGGTTAGGTTTAGGGTTAGGCTTATGTTTAGGGTGAGGGTGAGGTTGAGGGTGAGGGTTAGGGTTAGGGTGAGGTTTAGGATTAGGGTTATGGTGAGGGTTAGGATGAGGTTTAGGGTTAGGATTAGGGTTAGGGTGAGGGCTAGTGTGAGAGTGAGTTTTAGTGTTAGGGTTAGGATGAGGTTTAGGGTTAGGTTTAGGGTGAGGGTGAGGTTTAGTGTTAGAGTTAGGGTTAGGGTGAGAGTTAGGATTAGGGGTAGTGTTAGGGTTAGGGTTAGGGTGAGTTTTAGGGTTAGGGTGAGTGTTATGGTTATGGTTATGATTAGGATTAGGGTTAGGGTGAGGGTGAGTGTGAGTGTTAGGGTTAAGGTTAGGCATAGGATGAGGGTGAGGTTGGGGGTAAGGATTAGTGTCTGGGTTATGGTTAGGGTTAGGTTTAGGTTGAGGGTTAGGATGAGGGTTAGGGTAAGGATTAAGGTTAGGGTGAGGGCTAGGGTGAGGGTGAGGGTTAAGGTTAGGGTTAGGGTGAGATTTATGGTTTAGGTGAGGGTTAGGGTTAGTGTGAATGTTAGTGTTAGGTTTAGTGTTAGGGTTAGGGGGAGGTTTAGGGTCAGGTTTAGGGTCAGGGTTAGTGTTAGGTTTAGGGTTAAGGTGATGGTTAGGGTTAAGGTTAGCTTGAAGGTTAGGATGAGGTTTAGGGATAGGGTGAGGTAGGGATAAGGTTACGGTAAGGGTGATGGTAAGGGTAAATTTGAGGGTTAGGGTGAGGGTGAGGGTTAGGATAAGGGTGAGGGTTACGTTTAGGGTGAGTCTTAGTGTATGGGTGAGGGTTAGGGATTATAGTGAGGGTGAGGGTTAGATTGAGGATTAGGGTTAGGCTTAATGTGTGGTTTAGGGTGAGGATGAGGGTTAGGGTTCGGTGAGGGTAAGGGTTAGAATTAGGGTTAGGGTGAGGGCTAGGGAGAGGGTAAATGTTAGGGTTAGGGGTAGGGTGCGGTTTAGGCTTAGGGTGAGGTTTAGGGTTAGTGTTATGGTTAGTGTTAGGGTTAGGGTAAGTGTTAGGGTGATCGTGTTAGGGTGAGGGTTAGGATGAGGATGAGGGTTATAGTTAGTGTGAGGGTTAGGGTTAGGGTTAGGGTTATTGTTCATTTTAGGTTTAGGGTTATGTTGAGGTTGAGTGTGAGGGTGAGGGTAAGGGTTAGGGTTAGGGTGAGGTTTAGGGTTAGGTTTAGTGTTAGAGTTAAGGTTAGGGTGAGGGTGAGGTTTAGGGTTAGATTTAGGCTTAGGGTGAGGGTTAGTGTTAGTGTTAGTGTTAGGGATAGTGTTAGGTTAGGGTTAGGTTGAGGGTTAGTGTGAGGGTTAGGGTTAGATTTAGTTTTAGTATTAGGGTTAGGGTGAGGTTGAGTGTGTGGGTTAGGGTTAGGCTTGGGGTTAGGCTGAGGATGAGGTTGAGGGTGAGGGTTAGGGATAGGGTGAGGGTTAGGATTAGGGTTAATGTGAGGGTTAGGATGAATGTTAGGGTTAGGATTAGGGTTAGAGTGAGGGCTAGGGTGAGTGTGAGGTTTAGTATTAGGGTTAGGGTGAGGTTTAGGGTTATGTTTAGGGTAAGGGTGAGGTTTAGTGTTAGAGTTAGCGTTAGGTTGAGGGTTAGGATTAGGGTTAGTGTTGGGGTTAGGGTGAGTGTTAGGGTTAGGGTGAGTGTTATGGATATGATTAGGATTAGGATTAGGTTAGGCTTATGGGGAGTGTGAGGGTTTGGGTAAGGGTTAGGCTTAGGGTTAGGCTGAGGGTGAGGTTGAGGGTGAGGGTTAGGGTTAGGGTGAGGGTGTGTGTGAAGGTTAGGGTTAGTGTTAGGGTTAGCCTTAGGTTTAGGCTTAGGGTGAGTTAAGGGAGAGGGTTAGGGTTAGGGTTAGTGTTAGGGTTAGGGTTAGGGTGAGGTTTAGTTTTAGGGTTAGGGTTAGAGTTAGGGTTAGGGTGAGGGTTAGTGTGACGGTTAGTGTTAAAATTAAGATGTGGGTGAGCTTTAGGGTTAGGGTGATGCTTAGGGTTACGGTCAGGGTGAGGGTGAGTATGTGGGTTAGGGTTAGTGTGAAGGTTAGGCTGAGGGTGACAGTAAGGGTAAAGTTGAGGGTTAGGCTGAGAGTGAGGATTATGGTAAATGTGAGGTTTAGGGATATGGTGAGTGTTAGGGTTAGGGTTAGGGTGAGGGTGTGGTTTAGACTGAGGATTAATTTTAGGGTTAGTGTGAGGTTTATGGTGAGGATGAAGTTTAGGGATAGGGTGAGGGCTAGGGTGAGGGTGAGGTTTAGGATTAGGGTTAGGGTGAGTGTGAGGATTAGAGTTAGTGTTAGGGTTAGCCTTATGTTTAGGCTCAGGGTGTGGGTGCCGGTGAGGGTTAGGGTTAGGGTGAGGGTTAGGGTTAGGATTAGGGTGAGGTTGAGGTTTAGCGGTAGAGTTGGGGTTAGGGTGAGGGTTAGGGTGAGGTTTAGGTTTAGGGTGAGTGTTAGGGTGGGGGTGACGGTAAGGGTAAAGTTTAGGGTTAGGCTTAGGGTGAGAGTTACTCTAAGGGTTAGGGTTAGGGTTAGTGTGAGGGTTAGGGTTAGTGGAAGGGTGAGGGTGAGGGTAAGATTGAGGATTAGTGTTAGGGTGAGGTTTAGGATGAGGATGAGGGTTAGGGTTAGGGTTAGGGTTATTGTTAGTGTTATGGTTACAGTTAAGTTTGCAGTGAGGGTGAGGCTGAGGGTGAGGTTTATGGTTAGGTTTAGGTTTAGGTTTAGGGTTAGGGTTAGTAATATTTTTTGGGTTAGGGTTAGATTTACAGTAAGGGTGAGGGTGAGGGTTAGGTTTAGCGTGAAGTTTATGGTGAGGTTTAGGGTTAGGGTTAGGTTGAGGGTGATGTTTAGTATTAGAATTAGGTTTATGGGGAGGGTTAGGGTGAGAGGTAGGGTTAGGTTTAGTGTTAGTCTTAGGGTGAGGGTGAGGGTTAGGTTGAGGTTTAGGGATAGGCTTAGGGTTAGGATTAGGATTACGGTGAGGATGAGTTTGAGTGTTAGGTTTAGGCTTAGGTTTAGGGTTAGGTTGAGGGTGAAGGTAGGTGTGAGTGTTATGGTTAAGGTGAGGGTGAGGATTAGGTTTAGGGTGAGGGTTAGGATTTGGATTAGGATTAAGGTGAGGGTGAGGGTTATGGTTAGGTTGAGGGTTAGGGTTAGGTTTAGGATTAGGGTGAGGGTTAGGGTTAGGATTAAGGTTAGGTTTAGGTTTAGGTTTAGGATTAGTGTTTTTGTTAAGGTTAGGGTTAGAATTATGGTGAGGGTGAGGGCGAGGGTGAGGGTGAGGGTTAGGCTTAGGGTGAGGTTTAGGGTTAGGGTGAGGATTAGCGTTAGGGTGTAGGTGAGGTTTAGTATTAGAGTTAGGGTTAGGGGGAGGGTTAGGTTGAGGGTTAGGGTTAGGGTTAGGGTTCGGCTGAGTATGAGGGTTAGGGTTAGGATTAGGGTTAGGTTGAGGGCTGGGTGAGGGTGAGGTTTAGGGTTAGGGTTAGGCTTAGGGTAAGGGTAAGGCTGAGGGTGAGGTTGAGGGTGAGGGTTAAGCTTAGGGTGATGGTTAGGGTTACGGTTACGTTGAAGTTTAGCCTGAGGTTTAGGGGTAGAGTGAAGGTTAGTGTGAGGGTGATGGTAAGGGTAAAATTGAGGGTTAGTCTGAGGGTGAGAATTAAGATAAGGATGAGGGTTAGGGTTAGGGTGAGGGTTAGGGTAAGGGTAAGGGTTAGGGGTTATGGTGAGGGTCAGGGTTAGATTGAGGATTAGGGTTAGGTTTAGGGTGAGGATGAGGGTTAGGGTTAGGGTGAGGATTAGGGTTAGAATTAGGTTTAGGGTGAGGGCTAGTATGAGGGTGAGGGTTAGGGTTAGTGTTAGGGTTAGGTTGAGTTTTAGGGTTAGGGTGAGGGTTAGGGTTAGTGTGAGGGTTAGTTTTAGGGTTCGGGTTAGTATTGGGGTGAGGGTAAGTGTTAGGGTGAGGTTTAGGTTTAGGGTGAGGGTTATAGTTAGGTTGAGGGTTAGGGTTAGGGTTAAGGTTATTGGTAGGTTTAGGATTATGTTGAGGGTGAGGGTGAGTTTGAGGGCTAAGTTTAGGGTTAGGGTTAGGGTGAGATTTAGGATTAGGATTAGGGTTAGAGTTACGGTTAGGGTGAAGGTGAGGTTTAGGGTTAGAGTTAGGCTTAGGGTGAGTGTTAGTGTGAGGGTTAGGGTTAGGGTTAGTGTTGGTTAGGTTTAGGGTGAGGTTTAGTGTGAGGGTTAGGGTTATAGTGATAGGGTTAGTATTAGGGTTATGGTGAGGGTGAGTGTGTGGGTTAGGGTTAGGTTTAGTGTTAGGCTTAGGGTTAGGCTGAGGTTGAGGTTGAGGGTCATGGTTAGGGTTAAGGTGAGGGTTAGAGTTAGGGTTAGATTGAGGGTTAGGATGATGGTTAGGGTTAGGATTAGGGTTAGGTTGAGCACTGGGGTGACTGTTAGTGTGAGAGTTAGGGTTAGGGATAGGGTTAGGTTTAGGATTAGGCTTAGGTTGAGGGTGAGTGTGAGGGTTAGACTTAGGGTTAGGGTTAGGCTTAGGGTTAGGGTTAGGCCTAGGCTTAGGGTTTGGTTTAGGGTGAGGTTGAGGGTTAGGATTAGTGTTAGGGTTTGAGTTAGGGTTAGGCTATGGGTGAGTGTGGGGGTGAACATTAGGGTTAGGGTGATGGTTAGGCTTAGGTTTAGTGTTATTGTTAGGGTTAGGTGTAGAGTTACGGTGAGCGTGAGGTTGAGGGTGAGGGTGAGGGTTAGGGTTATGGTTAGGTGAGTTTTAGGGTTAGTGTTATAGGGTTAGGGTGAGGGTGAGGTTTAGGGTTAGAGTTAGGGTTAGAGTTAGGGTTAGGCTTAGGGTATGGTGAGGGTGAGGGTGGGGGAGAGGATTAGGGTTAGGTTTAGGGTTAGGGTTAGAGTTCGTGTTAGGGTTAGAGGTAGGGTTATTGTTAGTGTTATGGTTAGGGTTAAGTTTGCAGTGAGTGTGAGACTGAGGGTGAGGTTTATGGTTAGGGTTAGGTTTAGGGTTAATGTTATTGTTAGGGTTTGGGTTAGAGTTAAGCTGAGGTTGAGGGTGAAGGTGAGGGTTAGGATGAGGGTTAAGGTTAGGATTAGGGTTAGGGTGAGGGCTCGGGTGAGGGTGAGGGTTAGGTTTAGCGTTAGGGTGAGGTTTAGGGTTAAGGTGAGGGTTAGGGTAAGTGTGAGCGTTAGTGTTAGGTTTCGGTTTTGTGTTAGGTTTTTGCGGAGGGTTAGGGTCAGGGTTAGGTTTAGGGTTAGTGTTATGGTTAGGGTTAAGGTGATGGTTAGGGTTACGTTTAGCTTGAAGGTTAGGATGAGGTTTAGGGATAGGATGAGGGTTAGGGTAAGGGTGATGATAAGGGTAAATTTGAGGGGTAGTCTATGGGTGAGGGCTAAGATAAGCGTGAGGGTTATGGTTAGGGTGAGGGTTAGGTTAAGGTTGAGAGTTAGGGATTAGGGTGAGGGTGAGGGTTAGATTGAGAAGCATGGTTAGGGTTAGTGTGTGGTTTAGGGTGAGGATGAGGGTTTGGGTTAGGTGAGGGTAAGGGTTAGAATTAGGGTTAGGGTAAGGGCTAGGGTGAGGGTGAGGGTTAGGGTTAGGGTTAGGGTGAGGTTTAGGGTTAGGGTGAGGGTTAGGGTTAGTGTAAGGGTTAGTGTTAGTGTTAGGGTTACTGTTTGGGTGAGGGTAAGTGTTAGGGTGAGGGTTAGGGTTAGGGTGAGGGTTATAGTTAGGGTTAGGTTTATTGTTAGTTTTAGGTTTAGTGTTACATTGAGGGTGAGGGTGAGGGTTAGGGTTAGGGTTAGGGTGAGGTTTAGGGTTAGGATTAGGGTTAGAGTTAGGGTTAGGGTGAGGGTGTGGGTTAGTGTTAGGTTTGGGTTAGGGTGAGGGTTACTGTGAGGGTTATGGTTAGAGTTAGGGTTAGTGTTAGGATTAGGGTTAGGGTGAGGTTGAGTGTGTGGGTTAGGGTTAGATTTAGTGTTAGGTTTGGGTTAGGGTTAGGGTTACTGTGAGGGTTATGGTTAGAGTTAGGGTTAGTGTTAGGATTAGGGTTAGGGTGAGGTTGAGTGTGTGGGTTAGGGTTAGATTTAGGGTTAGGCTTAGCGTTAGGCTGAGGGTGAGGTTGAGTGTGAGGGTTGGGTTTAGGTTGAGGGTTAGCATTAGGGTTAGTGTGAGGGTCAGGATGAGGGTTAGGGTTAGGATTAGGGTTAGAGTGAGGGCTAGGCTTAGGGCGACGTTTAGTGTTAGGCTTAGGGTTAGGTTTAGGGTTATGGTTAGGGTGAGGATGAGGTTTAGTGTTAGAGTTAGGGTTAGGGTTAGGGTTAGTGTTAGGCTTAGGGATTGGGTGAGTGTTAGGGGTAGGATGAGGGTTATGGTTATGGTTAGGATTAGGATTAGGGTTAGGGTGAGTGTGACGGTTAGGGTAAGGGTTAGGCTTAGGGTGAGGTTGAGGGTGAGGGTTAGGTTTAGTGTGAGGGTTAGGGTTAGTGTTAGGGTTAGGGTGAGGGTTAGTGTGAGGGTTAGTGTTAAAGTTAGGGTGTGGGTGAGGGTTAGGGTTAGGGTGATGCTTAGTGTTACGGCCAGGGAGAGGGTTAGCATGAGGGTGAGAGTTAGTGTGAGTGTAAGGATGAGGGTGACAGTAAGGGTAAAGTTGAGGGTTAGGCTGAGAGTGAGTATTACGGTAAATGTGAGGGTTAGGGTTAGGGTGAGGATTAGGGTTAGGATTAGGGTGAGGGTTTGGTTTAGATTGAGGATTAGTTTTAGGGTTAGTGTGAGGTTTAGGGTGAGAATGAGAGTTAGGGTTAGGGTGAGGGCTAGGGTGAGGGTGAGGCTTAGGATTAGGGTTAGGGTGAGTGTGAGGGTTAGGATGAGTGATAGGGTTAGCCTTAGGTTTAGGCTGAGGGTGTGGGAGAGGGTGAGGTTTAGGGTTAGGGTGAAGGTTATGGTTAGGGTTATGGTGAGGTTTAGTGTTAGGTTTAGGGTTAGAGTTAGGGTAATGGTGAGGGTGAGGTTTATAGGAAGAGTTCGGTTTAGGGTGAGGGTTAGGGTTAGCATGAGTGTTAGGGTGGGGATGAAGGTAAGGTTAAATATTAGGGTTGGGCTGAGGGTGAGAGTTACTATAAGGCTGAGGGTTAGGGTTAGGGTGAGGGTGAGGGTTAGATTGATGATTAGTGTTAGGGTTAGGGTGAGGTTTATGGTAAGGCTGAGTGTTAGGGTTAGGGTTATTGTTAGCATTATGTTTAGAGTTGTTTGCGGTCAGGGTGAGGCTGACGGTGAGGTTTATGGTTAAAGTTAGGTTTAGCGTGAGGGTTTGGGTTAGTGTTATTGTTAGGGTTAGGGTTAGAGTTACATTGAGGGTGAGGGTTAGGGTTAGGGTGAGGTTTAGGGTTAGGATGAAGGTTAGGTTTAGTTTGAGGGTTAGTGTTAGTGTTAGGGTTAGTGTTAGGGTGAGGGTAAGTGTTAGGGTGAGGATTAGGGTTAGGGTGAGAGTTATAGTTAAGGTGAGGGTTGAGGTTAGGGTTAGGGTTATTGTTATTGTTAGGTTTAGGGTTACGTTGAGGGTGAGGGTGAGGGTGAAGGTTAGGGTTAGGGTTAGGCTTAGGGTGAGATTTAGGGTTAGGATTAGGGTTAGAGTTAGTGTTAGGGTGAGGGAAAGGTTTAAGGTTCAAGTTAGGATTAGGGTGAGTGTTAGTCTGAAGGTTAGGGTTAGGGTTATTTTTAGGTTAGGGTTAGGGTGAGGGTTAGTGTGAGGGTTAAGGTTAGAGTGAGGGTTAGGGTTAGGATTAGGTTTAGGGTGAGGTTGAGTGTGTGGGTTAGGGTTAGGTTTAGGGTTAGGCTTAGGGTTAGGCTGAGGGTGAGGTTGAGGGTGAGGGTTAGGGTTAGGATGAGGGTTAGTTTTAGGATTAGGGTTAGGATTAGGCTTAGGATTAGGGTTAGGTTTAGGGTTTGGTTTAGTGTGAAGGTGAGGGTGAGGATTAGGATTAGTGTTAGGTTTAGGGTTAGGGTTAGGCTAAGGGTGAGTGTGGGGGTGAGGATTAGGGTTAGGGTGATGGTTAGGGTTAGGGTTAGTGTTATTGTTAGGGATAGGGTTAGAGTTACGTTGAGGGTCAGGTTGAGGGTGCGGGTGAGGGTTAGGGTTAGTGTTAGGGTGAGGTTTGGGGTTAGGGTTAGAGATAGGGTTAGGGTGAGAGTGAGGTTTAGGGTTAGAGTTAGGGTTAGTGTTAGGGTTAGGCTTAGGTTTAGGCTGAGGATGATGGTGGGGGTGAGGATTAGGTTTAGTTTTAGGGTTAGGGTTAGAGTTAGGGTTAGGTTTAGGGTTATTGTTCATGTTATGGTTAGGGTTAAGTTTGAAGTGAGGGTGAGGCTGAGGGTGAGATTTATGGTAAGGGTTAGGTTTAGGGTTGGGGTTAGGGTTAGGGTTAGGGTTAGGGTGAGTGATAGGGTTAGGGTGAGGGTTATGGTTATGGTTAGGATTAGGATTAGGGTTAGGGTGAGGGTGAGTGCGTGGGTTAGGGTTAGGTTTAGGGTTAGGCTTAGGGTTAGGCTGATGGTGAGGTTGAGGGTTATGTTTAGGGTTAGTGTGAGTGATAGTGTTACGGTGAGGGTTATGTTTAGGGTGTGGATTACGGTTAGGTTTAGGGTTAGGGTGAGGGCTACGGTGATGTGAGGTTTAGGGTTAGGGTTAGGTGAGGTTTAGGTTGAGGGTGAGGTTTAGGATTAGGTTTAGGCTGAGGTATAGGGTTATGGTTAGGGTTAGGATTTTGGCGAATGTGAAGTTTAGGGTTAGAGTTAGGGTTATGGTGAGGTTTTGGGTGAGGTTTATGGTTAGTGTTAGTGTTAGGGGTAGGCTTAGGCTGAGGGTGAGTGTGAGTGTGAGGGGTAGTTTTAGGGTTAGGCTTAGGTTTAGGCTGAGGGTGAGGGTGAGGTTTAGGGTTAGGGTGAAGGTGAGGTTTAGGCTTAGACTTAGTGTTAGTGTGAGGGTTAGTGTGAGGTTTAGTGTTAGTTTAAGGGTGTGGGTGAGAGTTAAGGTTAGAGTGATGCTTAGGGTTACGGTCAGGGTGAGGGTTAGGATGAGGGTTAGGGTTAGTGTGAGGGTTAGTGTGAGGGTGAAAATAAGGGTAAAGTTGAGGGCTAGGCTGAGAGTGACGATTACGGTAAATGTGAGGGTTAGGATTAGGGTGAGGGTTAGGGTTAGGGTTACGGTGAGGGTGTGGTTAGATTGAGGATTAGTTTTAGGGTTACTGTGAGGGTTAGTGTAAGGGTTAGGGTTAGTGTTAGGTTGAGGGTAAATGTTAGGGAGAGGATTAGGGTTGGGGTGAGGATTATGGTTAGAATGATGTTTAGGGTTAGGGTTATTGTTAGGGTTATGGTTCGGGTTAGGATGAGGTTTAGTGTTAGCATTAGGGTTAGGGTGAGGACGAGGGTGAGGGTGAGGTTTAGGGTTAGGGTTAGGCTTAGGCTTAGGGTTATGCTGAGCCTGAGGCTGAGGCTGAGGTTAATGGTTAGGCTTGGCGTGATGGTTAGGGTTACGGTTAGGCTGAGTTTTAGGATGAGTGTTAGGGTTAGGGTGAGGGTTATGGTGAGGGTGACAGTAAGGGTAAAGTTGATGGTTAGGGTTAGGGTGAGGGTTAGGGTGAGGATTAGGGTTAGGGTTAGGGTGAGGGTGAGGGTTGGATGGAGGATTAGTGTTAGGGTTAGTGTGAGGTTTAGGGTGAGGATGAGGGTTAGGGTTAGGGTGAGGGCTAGTCTGAGGTTGAGGGTTATGTTGAGGTTTAGGTTTAAGGTGATGGTTAGGGTTAGTGTGACGGTAAGTGTTAGGATTAGGGTTACTGTTAGGGTGAGGGTAAGTGTTAGGGTGAGTGTTAGGTTTAGGGAGAGGGTTATGTTTTGGGTTAGGCTTAGTTTTAGGGTTATGGTTATTGTTAGGGTTAGGTTTAGCGTTACGGTTAAGGTGAGGGTGAGGGTTAGGGTTAGGGTTAGGTTTAGGGTTAGTGTTAGGGTTAGGGTTAGGGTGAGGGTTAGGTTGTGGTTTAGGATTAGGTTTAGGATTAGGGTTATGGTGAGGGTGAGTGTGAGTTTTAGGATTAGGCTTAGGCTTAGGCTTAGGGTTAGGATGAGGGTGAGGGTGGGAATGAGTTTTAGGTTTATGGTGATGGTTAGGTTTAGGGTTAGGGTTAGGATTAGGGTTAGGTAGAGGTCTAGGGTGAGGGTGAGGGTTAGGCTGAGGGTTAGCGTGAGTCTGAGGGTGAGGGTGAGGGTTTTGGTTAGGTTGAGGTTTAGGGTTAGGGTTTGGTTGAGGGTGAGGTTAAGAATGAGGATTAGTTTTAGGGTTAGTGTGAGGTTTAGGGTGAGGATGATGGTTAGGGTTAGGGTGAGCGCTAGGGTGAGGGTGAGGGTTAGGGTTAGGGTGAGGTTTAGGGTTAGGGTGATGGTTAGGGTTAGTGTTAGTGTTAGGGTTATGGTTAGTGTTAGGGTGAGGTTAAGTGTTAGGATGAGGGTTAGGGTTAGGGTGAGGTTTATCGTTAGAATGAAGGTTAGGGTTAGGTATAGGGTTATTTTTAGGATTAGTGTTAGAGTTATGGTTACCCTGAAGGTGAGGGTTAGGATTAGGTTTAGGGTGAGGTTTATGTTAAGGGTTAGGGTTAGAGTTAGGGTTAGGGTGGGGGTGAGGTTTAGGGTTAGAGTTAGCCTTAGTGTTAGTGTTAGGGCTAGGGTTAGGGTTAGTGTGAGGGTTAGGGTTAGGCTTAAGCTTACGGTTAGGCTTAAGCTTAGAATGAGAGTGAGGGTGAGGGTTAGGGTTAACGTGAGGGTTAGGGTTCGGGTTAAGGTTAGGGTGAGGGTTAGGATGAGGTGTAGGGTTAGGATTAGGGTTAGGTTGAGCACTAGGGTGATGGTTAGTTTGAGGGTTAGGGTTAGGGTTAGGGATAGGGTCAGGTTTAGGATTAGGTTTAGATTGAGGGTGAATGTGAGGGTTAGGGTTAGGGTTAGGGTTAGGCGTAGGGTTAGGGTGAGTGTTAGGGATAGGGTTTCGTTTAGGGTGAGGGTGAGGGTTAGGGTTAGGATTAGGGTGAGGGTGAGGGTGAGGGTTTGGTTAAGGGTTAGTGTGAGGTTTAGGGTTATTGTGAGGGTTATGTATATGGTGAGGGTTAGAGTTAGGTTTAGGGTTAGGGTTAGGGTGAGGTTTAGGGTGAGGGTGAGTTTTAGGGTTAGGCTTAGTGTGAGGTTTAGGGTTATGGTTAGGGTTATTTTTAGGGCGAGTGTGAGGGTTAGGTTTAGAGTTAGGGTTAGGCTTAGGCTTAGGGTTTGGTTATGGCCTGGGGTGAGGGTGAGGGTTAAGGTTAGGGTTAGGTTGAGGGTTAGGGTGAGGGTTAGTGTTAGGGTTAGGGTTAGGGGTGGGTTTAAGGTTAGGCTTAATGTTAGGCTGAGGGTGAGGGTGAGGGTTAGGGTTAGGGTGAGGGTGAGGTTTAGGGTTAGATTTAGTGTTAGGGTTAGGTTAGTGTGAGTGTTAGGGTAAGGGTTAGTGTTATGGTTAGGGTTAGGGTGCGGATGAGTGTGAGGGTTAGGGTTAGTCTTATGCTTAGGCTTAGGGTTAGTCCGAGCATGATGGTGAGGGTTAATGTTAGGGTTTTAGGATTAGGGTTATGGTTAGGGTGAGGGTGAGCTTGAGGGTTAGAGTTAGGTTCAGGGGGAGGTTTAGTGTGAGGGTTAGGGTTAGGGTTGTTGTGAGGGTTAAGGTTAGGGTGATGGTTAGGTTGAGGTTTAATGTCAAGGTTAGGATTAGTTTTAGGACTACTTTTTCCCTGATGGTTAGGTTTAGGGTTCAGCTTAGTCTTAGGGTTAGGCTGAAGGTATGGATGGGGATGAGGATTACGTTTAGAATGATGGTTAGGGTTATGGCTAGGATGAGGGTTAGTGTTTTGATTAGGGTTAGGGTGAGGGCTAGGATGAGGGAGAGTGTTAGGGTTAGGGGTAGGCTTAGGCTTAGGGTTAGGCTGAGGATGAGGGTGAGGGTCAGGTTTAGGGTTAGGGTGATGGTTGGGGTTAAAGTTAGGGTGAGAGTTAGTATAAGGATTAGGGTTAGGGTGCGGGTTAGGGTGAGGGTGACTTTATGGGTAAAGGTGAGCATTAGGCTGAGGGTGAGGTCTAGGGTTAGGGTGAGGTTTATGGTTAGGGTGATGGTTAGGGTTAGGGTGAGGGTTAGTGTTAAGGTCAGGGTTAGTGTTAGGTTGAGTCTACGTGTTAGGGTGAGGGTTAGGGTTAGGGTGATGTTTACGGTTAGGATGAGGGTTAGGGTTAGGGTTAAGGTTATTGTTAGGGTTAGGATTAGGGTTACAGTGAGGATGAGGGTGAGGGTTAGGGTTAGGATGAATTTAGGTTTAGGGTTAGGGATAGAGTTAGGGTTAGGGTGAGGGTGAGATTGAGGTTTAGGTTTAGGGTTAGGGTTTGGGTTAGTGTTAGGGTGAGGGTAAGTGTTAGGGTGAGGGTTTGGGTTAGGGTGAGTGTTATTGTTAGGGTGAGGATTAGGAATAGTGTTAGGGTTTTTGTTAGGGTTAGGTTTAGGGTTACAGTTACGGTGAGGGTGAGGATGAGGGTTAGGGTTAAGGTTAGGGTGAAGTTTAGGGTTTGGGTTAGGGTTAGAGTTAGGGTTAGGGTGAGAGTGAGGTTTAGGGTTAGAGTTAGGTTTAGGGTGAGGGTTAGGTTGAGGGTTAGGGTTAGGGTTAGTGTTAGGGTAAGGGTTAGGGTTAGAGGTAGAGGGAGGGTTAGGGTTAGGGTTAGGGTTAGGTTTAGGATTAGCGTTAGGGTGAGGGCGAGTGTGTGTTTTAGGGTTAGGTTTAGGGTTAGTCTTAGGGTTAGGCTGAGTGTGAGGTTGAAGGTGAGGATTAAGGTACGGGTTAGTGTTAGGGTTAGGGTGAGGTTTAGGGTGAGGTTGAGGGATAGGGTTAGGGTTAGGATTAGGATTAGTGTTAGGCTTAGTGTGAGTGTGAGGGATAGGGATAGGGTTAGGGTTAGGCATAGGGTTAGGCTGAGGTTAAGGGTGAAGGCTGTGTTAGGGTTAGGGTTAGGGTTAGGGTGAGCTTTAGTGTTAGTGTTAGGGTTAGAGTAAAGTTTAGTAATAGTGTTAGGGTTAGGGTGAGAGTTAGGGGGAGGATTAGGGTTAGGGTTACAGTTAGGGTTAGCCTTAGGGTTAGGGTGAGGGTGAGGTTTAGGGATAGAATTAGGGTTAGGGTGAGGCTGAGGGTGAGGGTTAGTGTTAGGGTAAGTGTTAGGTTTGGGGATAGGGTGAGGGTTAGTTTGAGAGTGAGGGTTAGGGTTAGGCTTAGGATTAGGATTTGGATTAGGGATAGGGTGAGTGTGAGGGTTAGGATTAGTGTTAGGGTTAACCTTAGGTTTAGGCTGAAGGTGAGGATGAGGGTGAGGGTTAGGATAAGGGTGAGGGTTAGGGTTAGGTTTAGGGTGAGTTTTAGTGTTAGGGTTAGGGTTAGGGTTAGGGTTAGGGTTAAGGTGAGGGTGAGGGTTAGGGTTAGGGTGAGGGTTAGGGTTAGGATTAGGGTTAGGGTGAGGGTGAGGGTTAGGATTAGGGTTAGGGTTACATTGATTGTTAGTGTTATGGTTAAGGTTACCTTTGTGGTGAGGGTGAGGCTGAGGGTGAGGTTTAGGGTTAGGATTAGGGTTAAGGTTAGCTTTAAGGTTAGGGTTAGTGTTATTGTTAATGTTAGGGTTAGAGTTGCGGTGAGGGTGAGTGTGAAGGTGAGGGTGAGTGTTAGGTTTTGGGTTAGGGTGAGGTTTAGGGTTAGGGTGAGGATTAGGGTTAGGGTGAGGGTAAGGTTTAGCGTTAGAGTTAAGGTTAGGGGGAGAGTTAGGGTGAGGGTTAGGGTTAGGTTGAAGTTTAGGTTTAGGCTTACAGTTAGGTTTAGGATTAGGGTTAGGGTGAGGGTGAGTGTGAGGATTAGGGTTAGGCTTAGGCTTAGGCTTAGGGTTGGGCTGAGGGTGAGGATGGGGGTGGGGATTAAGGTTCTGGTGATTTTTAGGGTTAGGGTTAGGGTGAGGGTTAGGATGAGGGTTAGGGTTAGGATTAGGGTTATGGTGAGGGCCAGGGTGAGGGTGAGGTTTAGGGTTAGGATTAGGCTTAGGCTTATGGTTAGGCTGAGGGTGAGGTTGAGGTGAAGGTTTAGCATTAGGGTGATGGTTAGTGTTACGTTTAGGTTGAAGGTTAGCATGAGGTTTAGAGATAGGGTGAGGGTTAGCGTGAGGGTGATGGTAAGGGTAAAGTTGAGGGTTAGGCTGAGGGTGAGGGTTAAGATCAGGGTGAGGGTTAGTGTTATGGTGAGGGCTAGGGTAAGGGTGAGGGTTAGGGGTTAGGGTGAGGGTAAGGGTTAGATTGAGGATTAGGGTTAGGGTTAGTGTGAGGTTTAGGGTGAGGATGAGTGTTAGGGTTAGGGTGAGGGTTAAGGTTAGGGTGAGGGCTAGGGTGAGGGTGAGGGTTAGGGTTAGGATTAGGGTTAGGGTGGGTTTTAGGGTTAGGGTGAGGGTTAGGGTTAGTGTATGGGTTAGTGTTAGGGTTAGGGTTGGTGTTAGTGTGAGGGTAAGTGTTAGGGTGAGGTTTAGGGTTAGGTTAGGTTTATTCTTGTTGTTAGGTTTAGGGTTATGTTGAGGGTGAGGGTGAGGGTGAGGGTTAGGGTTAGTGTTAGGGTGAGGTTTAGAGTTATGATTAGGTTTAGAGTTAGGAATAGGTTGAGGGTGGGGTTTAGGATTAAAGTTAGGCTTAAGGTGAGGGTTAGTGTGAGGTTTAGCGTTAGGGACAGTGTTAGGTTATGGTTAGTGTGAGAGTTAGTGTGAGGGTTAGGGTTAGAGTGAAGGTTAGGGTTAGGATTAGGGTTAGGGTGAGGATGAGTGTGTGGGTTAGGGTTAGGTTTAGGGTTAGGCTTAGGGTTAGGCTTAGACTGAGGTTGAATGTGAGGCTTAGGGTTAGGGTTCGGGTTCGAGTTAGGGTTAGATTGAGGGTTAGGATGAGGGTTAGGGTTAGGATTAGGGTTAAGGTGAGCACTGGCGTGACGGTTAGTGTGAGGGTTAGGGTTAGGGATAGGGTTAGGTTTAGGATTATGGTTAGGTTGAGGGTGAGTGTGAGGTTTAGGGTTAGGGTTAGGGTTAGGCTGAGGGTTAGGTTTAGGGTTAGTGTTAGGGTTAGGGTTAGGCTGAGGGTGAGGTTTAGCGTTAGTGTTAGTGTTAGGGTTAGGGTTAGGCTGAGGATGAGGGTGGGGGTGAGGATTAGGTTTAGCCTGAGGGTTAGGTTTAGAGTTAGTGTTATAGTTAGGGTTAGGGTTAGAGTTATGGTGAGGGTGAGGTTGCGGGTGAGGGTTAGGGTTAGGGTTAGGGTGAGATTTAGAGTTAGGGTTGGAGATATGGTTAGTGTTAGGGTTGGGCTTAGGGTTAGGCTGAGGGTGAGGGTGGGGATGAGGATTAGGTTTAGGGTTAGGGTTAGGGTTAGAGTTAGGGTTAGGCTTAGGCTTAGGTTTAGGCTGAGGTTGAAGTTGGGGCGAGGATTAGGGTTTTTGTGATGGTTAGGTTTAGGGTTAGGTTGATGGTTAGGATGAGGTTTAGGGTTAGGATTAGGGTTAGGGTGAGGGCTAGGGTGAGGTTGAGGGATAGGGTTAGGTATAGGCTTAGGCTTAGTGTTAGTCTGAATGTGAGGTTGAGGGTGAGGGTTAGGGTTAGGGTGATGGTTAGGTTTACGGTTAGGGTGAGGGTTAGGATGAGGGTTAGGTTTAGGGTGATTGTGATGGTAAGTGTAAATGTGAGGGTTAGGCTGAGGGTGAGGGTTAAGGTAATGGTAAGGGTTAGGTTTAGGGTGCGGGTTAGGGTAAGGTTTATGGTTAGGGTAGGGTGAGAGTGAGGGTTAGATTGAGAATTAGGGTTAGGGTTAGTGTGAGGTTTAGGGTAAGGATGAGGGTTAGGTTTAGGGTGATGGTTAGGGTTAGAATTAGGGTTAGGGTGAGGGCTAGGGTGAGCATGAGGATTAGGGTTGGGTTTAGGGTGAGGGTGAGGTTTAGGTTAAGGTTGAGGGTTAAGATTAGTGTGAGGGTTAATGTTATGGTTAGAGTTAGTGTAAGGGTGAGGGTAAGTGTTAGGGTGATGGTTAGGGTTAGGGTTATTGTTAGGGTTAGGTTTATGGTTACACTTACAGTGAGGGTGATGGTTAGGGTTAGGTTTAGGGTTAGGTTTAGGGTTAGGGTTACAGTTAGACTTTGGGTTAGGGCTAGGATTAGGCTTAGGTTGAAGACTAAGTTGAGGGTGAGGGTGAGGGTTAGGGTTAGGGTTAGGATTAGGTTGAGGGTGAGGGTGAGTGTGTGGGGTAGGGTTAGGTTTAGGGTTAGGCTTAGGGTTAGGCTAAGGGTTAGGTTGAGGGTGAGGGTTATGTTTAGGGTGAGGTTTAGGGTTAGGGTTAGGGGAGTTTTAATGTTAGATTTAGGTTTAGGGATAGGTTGAGGTTTAGGGTTAGGGTTATCTTGAGGGTGAGGTTTAGGGTTCGGTTGAGGGTTAGGATTAGGGCTAGGTTTACGTTGAATGTTAGGGTTAGGGATTTGGTAAGGGTTATCATGAGGGAAAGGGTTAGGATTAGCGTTAGGATGAGGGCTAGGGTGAGAGTGAGTGTTAGGTTTAGGGTAATGGTGAGGTTTAGGTTTCGGGTAAGGTTTAGGGTTAGGGTGAGGGTTAGGGTTAGGGTTATGGTGAGCGTCAGGGTTAGGGTTTGGTTGAGGGTTAGAATTAGGTTTAGGGTTAGGGTGAGGGTTAGGATGAGGGTTAGAGATACAATTAGGGTTAAGCTCAGGGCTTGGTTGAGGATGAGGGTAAGTGTTAGGGTTAGGGTAAGTTTTATGGTTAGGGTGAAGGTGAGGTTAAGGGTTAGGGTTAGGGTTAGGGTTAGGCTTAGGGAAAGGCTGAGTGTGAGTGTAAGGGTGAGGGTTAGGGTGAGGGTGAGGTTTAGGGTTAGAGTTAGGGTTAGGGTTAGAGTGAGCATTACGGTGAGGGTTAGGGTTAGGGATAGGTTTAGGTTTAGGATTAGGATTTGGGTGAGGGTGAGTGTGGGGTTTATGGTTAGGGTTAGGGTTTTAATTAGGGATAGGCTGAGGGTGAGGGTGAGAGTTAGGGTTACAGTGAGGGTTAGGGTGAGTGTTAGCATGTGGGTTAGGTTTAGGATTAGGGTGAGGTTTAGGGTTGGGTTTAGGGTGAGAGTTAGGGTTAGGTTTAAGGTGAGGTTTAGGGTTAGGGTTAGGGTTAGGTTTAGGGATAGGGTGAGGGTTAGGGTTAGGGTTATGTTGAGGGTGAGGTTTAGGGTTAGGTTGAGGGATAGGATTAGGGCTAGGTTTAGGGTGAGGGTTAGGGTGAGGGTTTGCATGAGGGGTAGGGTTAGGATTTGGGTTAGGATGAGGGCTAGGGTTAGGGTGAGGTTTAGGCTGAGGGTTTGGGTTATGGTGAGGGTGTGGGTTAGGTTTGGACTGAAGGTTATTGTGAGGACTAAGGTGAGGGTTAGGTTTAGGGTTAGGGTGAGGGTTAGGTTGAGGTTTAGGTTTAGGGTTAGGGTTAGGATTAGGGTTAGTGTGAGGGTGAGTGTAAGGGTTAGGGTGAGGGTTATCCTTAGGCTTAGGGTTAGGCTGAGGGTGAGGTTGGGGATGAGGATTAGGTTTAGAATCATGGTTCCAGTTATGGTTAGGTTGAGTGTTATGATGAGGGTTAGGGTTAGGATTAGGGTTACGGTGAGGTCTAGGATGAGTGTGAGGTTTAGGGTTAAGTTTAGGCTTAGGCTTAGGGTTAGACTGAGGCTGAAGGTAAGGATGAGGGTTAGGGTTAGGGTGATGGTTAGTGTTACAGTAAGGGTGAGGGTTAGGATGAGGGTTAGGATTAGGGTGAAGGTTACGATGAGGGTGAAAGTAAGAGTAAAGGTGAGGGTTAGGCTGAGGGTGAGGGTTATGGTAAGGGTGACGGTGAGGGTTTGGGTTAGGGTGAGTGTGAGGGTTAGACTGAGGATTAGTGTTAGGGTTAGTATGAGGTTTAGGGTGAGGCTGATGGTTAGGGTTAGGGTGAGGAATAGGGTAAAGTTGAGGGTTAGGGTTAGGGTTTGGGTGAGGTTTAGGTTTAGGGTGATGGTTAGTGGTAGTGTGAGGGATAGTGTTTGGGTTAGTTTTAGTGTTAGGGTTAGCATAAGTGTTAGAGTAAGGTATAGGTTTAGGGTGAGGTTTACGATTAGGGTTAGGGTTTGGGTTATGGTGAAGGTGAGGTTTAGGGTTAGAGTTAAATTTAGGGTGAGGGTTAGGGTTAGGGTTAGGGTTAGGTTACTGTTAGGTTAGGGATAAGGTGAGGTTTAGTGTGGGGGTGAGGGTTAGTGTTAAGGTTCAGATTAGGATTAGGGTTAAGGTGAGTGTGAGTGTGAGTGTTAGGGTTAGGGTTAGGATTAGGATTAGAGTTAGGGTGAGGGTGAGGGTTACGGTTAGGGTGAGTGTTGGGATTAGGATTAGTGTGAGGGTTAGGGTGAGTGTTAATCTTAGACTTAGGGTTTGGTTGTATGCTAGGGTGAGGGTGAGGGTGAGGGTGAGGGTTGGGGTGAGGGTTAGGGTGAGGGTTTGGTTAGTGTTAGGTTTAGGGTTGGGATTAGGTTTAGGCAAAATATTAGGCTGAGGGTGAGGGTGAGGGTGACGGTTATGGTGAGTGTGAGGGTTAGGGTTAGGGTTAGGGTATGATTTAGTGTTAGGGTTAGGGTTAGTGTTAGTCTTAGGTTTAAGTTGAGAGTTAGGGGGAGGGTCAGAGTTAGGGTGAGACTTATGTTTAGCATTAGGGTTAGGGTGAGGGTGAGGTTTAGGGATAAATTAGTGTTTGGGTGAAGCTGAGGGTGAGGTTTAATGTTAGGGTTAGTGTTAGGGTTAGGGTTAGGGTGAGGGTTAGGTTGAGGGTGAGGATTAGGGTTAGGGTTAGGATTAGGATTTGCGTTAGGGTTAGTGTGACGGTTAGGGTTAAGGTTAGCCTTAGGTTTAGGCTGAAGGTGAGGGTGAGGGTTAAGTTTAGGTTTAGGTTGAGGGTTAGGTTTAGGGTTAGGGTGAGGTTTAGTGTTAGGGTTAGGGTTAGAATTAGGGTTAGGGTGAGGGTGAAGTTTAACGGTAGAGTTAGGGATAGAGTGAGGGTTAGGGTGAGGGTTAGGGTTAGGGTGAGGGTTAGGGTGGGGGTGACGGTAAGGGTATACATGAGGGTTAGTCTGAGGGTGAGAGTTACTGTAAGGGTGAGGGTTAGGTATAGGGTAAAATTTAGGTTGAGGATGAGTGTAAGGGTTAGGGTGAGTGCTAGGGTAAGGGTGAGGGTTAGGGTTAGGGTTAGGGTGAGCGTGTTAGGTTGAGGGTTGGGGTAAGATTGAGGGTTATGGTTTAGGTGAGGGTTAGGGTTAGGGTTAGGGTTATTGTTATGTTTAGGGTTAGGGTTTAGGTTACGGTGAGGGTGAGGGTGAAGGTTAGGGTTAGGCTTAGGTTTAGGCTTAGAGTTAGGGTGAGGTTTAGGGTTATGGTTATGGTGAGGTTTAGGGTTAGGTTTAGGGTTAGGGTTAGGGTGAGCTTGAGATTTTGTGGTTAGAGTTAGGGTTAGATTGAGCCTGAGGGTGAGGCTTAGGTTTAGGGTTAGTGTTAGGGTGAGGTTAGGTTGAGGGTTAGTGTGAGGGTGAGGGTTAGGCTTAGGTTTAGGATTAGGATTAGGGTTATTGTCAGGGTTAGGGTTAGGATTAGGGTTAGGGTGCGTGTGAGTGTTAAGATTAGGGTTAGGTTTAGGGTTAGGTTTAGGTTTAGGGTTAGGATTAGTGTTATTCTTAGGGTTAGGTTTAGGGTTAGGCTTACGGTTAGGCTGAGGGTGAGGTTGAGGATGAGGATTAGGGTTAGGGTGAGGGTTAGGGTTAGGGTGAGTTTTAGGGCTATGTTTAGGGTGAGGTTGGGGGTTATATTGAGGATTATTGTTAGGGTTAGTGTGAGGTTTAAGGTGAGGATGAGCGTTAGGGTTAGGGTGAGGGTTAGGGTGAGGGTGAGGGTTAGGGTTAGGGTTAGGATGAGGTTTAGGATTAGGGTGATGATTAGGGTTAGTGTGAGGGTTAGTGTTAGGGTTAGGGTTAGTGTTAGGTTGAGGGTTAGGGTTAGGCTGAGTGTTATGGTTATGGTTAGCGTGAGTGTTAGGATTAGGGTTAGGGTTATTGTTAGTGTTAGGGTTAGGGTTTTGTTTAAGGTGAGGGTAAGGGTGTGGGTTAGGGTTGGGGATAGGATGAGGTTTAGGTTTAAGCTTAGGGTTAGAATTAGGGTTAGGGTGAGGGTGAGGTTTAGGGTTAGAGTTAGGTTTAGTGTTAGGTTTAGGGTTAGGGTTAGGGTTAGACTTAGGCTTAATCTTAGGCTTAGGCCAAGCATGAGGGTGAAGGTTAGAGTTAGGGTAAGGGTGAGGAGTAGGGTTAGGGTTAGGATGAGGTTTACGTTTAGGATTAGGGTTGGGGTGAGGGCTAGGGTGAGGCTTAGTGTGAGGGTTAGGGTTAGGGATAGGGTTAGTTTTAGGATTAGGTTTAGGGTAAGGGTGAGTGTGAGCGTTAGGGTTAGGGTTAGGCTTAGGCTTAGGGTTAGGGTTTGGGTTAGGGTGAGGTTTAGGTTTAGGGTTAGGTTTAGAGTTAGGTTTAGGATGAGGGTGAGTTTTAGGGTTAGAGTTAGGGTTAGTGTTAGGATTAGGTTTAGGGTGAGGGTTAATGTTAGTGTTAGGCTTAGGCTTAGGCTTAGGCCGAGCATGAGGGTGAGGGTTAGGCTTCGGGTTATGGTGAGGGTTAGAGTTAGGGTTAGTGTGAGGTTTAGGATGAGGTTTAGGGTTAGGATTAGGGTAAGGGTGAGGGCTAGGGTGAGGGTTATGTTGAGGGCTAGGGATAGGGATAGGGTTAGGTTTAGGAATAGGGTTAGGATGAGTGTGAGTGTGAGAGTTAGGGTTAGGGTTAGGATTAGGCTTAGAGTTAGGGTGAAGGTTAGGGTTTGGGTTTGGGTTAGGGTGAGGGTGAGGCTGAGGATTAGGGTTAGGTTTAGGGTTAAGTTTAGGGTTAGGTTTGGGTTTAGGGTTAGTGTTGGGGTTCAGGTTAGGGTTAGGGTTACGGTGAGGGTTAGGGTGAGCGGGAGGTTTAGGGTGAGGGTTAGGGTCACGGTTAGGTTGAGGGATAGGGTTAGTGTTAGGGTTAGGGTTACAGTGAGAGTTAGGGGGAGGGTTAGGGTTTGGGTTAGGGTTAGGTTTAGGATTAGGTGTAGGATGAGGGTTCCTGTATGTGTTAGGCTTAGGTTTAGGGTTCGGTTTAGGGTTAGGCTGAGGGTGAGTTTGAGGTTGAGGGTTAGGTTTAGGGTGAGGGTAGGGTTTGGGTTAAGTTTAGGGATAGGGTGAGGGTTAGGGTAAGGGTTATGTTGAGGTTGAGGGTTAGGGTTAATTTGAGGTTTAGGGTTAGAGTTAGGGTGAGGGTGAGGGTGAGGTTTAGGGTCAGGTTAACAGTGAGGGTTACGATGATTGTTAGCGTTAGGATTAAGTTATGGTGAGTGCTATAGTGAGGGTGAGGTTTAGGGTTAGGGTTAGGGTGAGGTTTAGGGTTAGTATTAGGGTTAGGGTGAGGCTGAGGGTGAGGGTTAGGGTTAGGGTTAGTGTTAGATTTAGGGTTAGGGTGAGGGTTAGGGTGAGGGTGATGGTTAGGCTTAGGGTTAGGATTAGGATTAGGGTAAGGGTTAGGGTGAGTGTGAAGGTTAGGTTTAGGATTAAGGTTAGGCTAGGTTTAGACTGAGGGTGAGCGTGAGGGTGAGGGATAGGGTTAGGGTGAGGGTTAGGTTTAGTGTTAGGGTGAGACTTAGGGTTCGGGTTAAGTTGAGGGTTAGGGTGAGGATTAGGGTTAATATTAGGGTTAGGGTGGGGGTTAAGTTTAGGCTTAGTGTGAGGGATAGGATGAGGATTAGGGTTAGGATTAGGTTTAGGTTGAGGGCTAGGGTGAGGGTGAGGGTTCGGGTTAGTGTTAGGATGGGGTTTAGGTTTAGGGTTAGGGTTAGTGTTAGGTTTAGGATGAGAGTTAGGCTTATGGTGATGTGAGTGTTAGGGTTAGGGTGAGGTTTAGGGTTAGTATTAGGGTTAGGGTGATGGTGAGTGTTAGGATTAAGGTTAGGGTTAGGTTTAGGGTTAGGTTTAAAGTTAGGATTAGTGTTATTTTTAGGTTTATGGTTAGAGTAACAGTGAGGGTGAGGGTGAGGGTGAGGGTGTGGGTTAGGGTGAAGGTTAGGGTGAGGTTTAGGGTTAGATTTAGGGTTAGGGGGAGTGTTAGGTCGAGGTTTAGGGTTAGGGTTAGGGTTAGTGTTAGGGTTAAGGTTAGGGTGAGGGTTAGGTTGAGGTTTAGGGTTAGGGTTATGGTTAGTGTTAGGATTAGGGTGAGGGTGAGGGTGAGGGTGAGGGTTAGGGTTAGGTTTCGGCTTAGGCTTAGGGTTAGGCTGAGGGTGAGGGTGGGGGTGAGGATTAGGGTTAGGGTGATGGTTAGGATTAGGGTAAGTGTGAGGGCTCGGGTGAGGGTGAGGGTTAGGGTAATGCTTAGGCTTAGGCTTAGGTTTAGGCTGAGGTTGAGGTTGAGGGTGAGGGTTAGGGTTAGCATGATTGTTAGGTTTCCAGTTAGGGTGAGGGTTGGGATGAGGTTTAGGGTTAGGGTGAGGTTAGGTTGAGGATGATGGTAAGGGTAAAAGTGAGGTTTACGATGAGGGTGAGGGTTAAGATAAGGGTGAGTGTTAGGGTTAGGTTTAGGATTAGTGTAAGGGTTAGGGTTAGGGATAGGGTGAGGGTTAGATTGAGGATTAGTGTTAGGGTTAGTGTGAGGTTTAGGGCCAGGATGAGGGTCAGGTTTAGGTGAGGGCTAGGGTGAGGGTGAGTGTTAGAGTTAGTGTGAGGGTTAGTGTTAGGGTTAGGTTAGTGTTAGGGTGACGGTAAGTGGTAGGTGAGGGTTAAGGTTAGGGTGAGGGTTATGGTTAGCGTGAGGTTTAGGGTTTGGGTGACGGTGAGGGTCAGTGTGAGAGTTAGGGTTAACGTTAGGCTTAGGGTTAGGGTGAGGGTTAGGATTAGGTTTTGGGTTAGGGTGAGGTTGAGGTTGAGGATTAGGGTTAGGTTTAGGGTTAGGGTTAGGATTATGGTGAGGGTTAGGGTAAGGGTTAGGCTTAGGTTTACATTTAGGCTGAGTTTGAGGCTGAGGGTGAGGGTTATGTTTAGGGTTAGGGTGATGGTTAGGGTTAGGGTAAGTGTTATTTTTAGGGTTAGGGTTAGATTTATGATGAGGTTGAGGATGAGGGTGAGGGTGAGGGTGAGGTTTAGGTTTAGGGTTAGGGTTATATTTAGGATTAGGGTGAGGGTGTCGGAAATGTTAAAGGTGAGGGTTAGGCTGAGGATGCGGTATACGGTAAGGGTGAGTGTTAGGGTTAGTGTGAGGGTTAGGGTTAGGATTGGGGTGAGAGTTAGGGTTTGGGTTTAGTTTATTGTTATGTTGAGGGTTAGGTAAGGGTTACGATGAGGGTGAGAGTTAGGGTTAGGTTGAGGGTTAGTGTTAGGATTAGGGTTAGGGTGAGGGTGAAGGTTAGGGTTAGTGTTAGTTTCAGGGTTAGGATGAGGGTTAGGGTTAGGATTAGGGTTAGGGTGAAGGCTAGTTTGAGGTTGAGGTTTAGGGTTAGCGTTAGGGTGAGGTTTAGGCTTTGGGTTAGGGTTAGAGAGAGGGTTAAGGTGAGTGTGAGCTTTAGGTTTAGGGTTAGGGTTAGGATGAGGGTTAGGGATAAGTTTAGGGTTATGGTTGGGATGACGATGAGGGTAAGGGTTAGTTTTAGGATTAGGTTCAGGGGGAGAGTGAGTTTCAGTGTTAGGATTAGTGTTAGGGTTAGGGTTAGGCTGAGGGTGAGGGTAAGACTGAGGGTTAGGGTTAGGGTGAGGGTGAGGGTGAGGGTTAGGGTTAGGGCTAGGGTTATTGTTAGGGTTAAGCTTAGGTTTAGGATTAGGGTTAGGGTGAGGGTGAGGATGAGTGTTAGGATTAGACTTAGGAATAGGGTTTTCGTTAGGGTTAGGGTTAGCGTTAGGGTGAGGGTTAGGTTTAGGATTATCGTTAGGATTATTGTTAGGTTTAGGGTGAGGGTGAGGGGTAGGTTTAGTGTGAGGGTTAGGTTTAGGGTTAGGTTTAAGGTGAGGTTAAGTTTTAGGGTGAGGGTTAGGGTAAGGTTGAGCTTTAGGGTTAGCATTAGGGTTAGGGGTAGGGTGACGGTTAGGGTTAGGGTTAGGGTGAGCGTGCTGGTGAGGGTTATGTTGAGGGTGAGGTTGAGGGTGTGGATTAGGTTTAGGGTAAGGAAGAGGGTGAAGGTGAGGTTTAGGGTTAGGATTAGGGTTAAGGTTAGGGTGAGGTTGAGGGTTAGGTTAACGGTTAGGTTGAGGGTTAGGGTTAGTGTGAGGGTTGGATGAGCATGAGGGTAAGGGTTAGGGTGAGGGTTAGGGTGAGGGTGAGTCTTAATGTTCGATTTAGTGTTAGGGTGAGGGTTAGTGTGAGGGTAAAGGTTAGGGTTTGGTTTAGGGTTAGTGTGAGGATGAGGGTTAGGGTTAGGGTTAGGGGGAGGGTTAGGGTTAGTGTCAGGGGTTGGGTGAAGGTGAGGGTAAGGGTTAGGGTGAGGGTTAGGTTTAGGTTTAGGGTTATGGTGGGGGTTAGTGTGAGGTTTGGTGTTAGGGTTAGTGTTATGTTTAGGATGAGGGTTAGGGTGAGGGTGAGGGTTAAGGTGAGGGTGAGGGTTAGTGTGAGGTTGAAGGTTAGTGTTAGGGTGAGTTTTAGGGTTAGGATTAGTGTTAGGATGAGGGCTTGGGTGAGGGTGAGGGTTAGTGTTAGGGTTAGGGTTAGGTTGAGGCTTAGGTTAGGGTGAGGGATCAGGTGAGGGGTACGTTTAGGGTTAGGTTTAGGGTGAGGGTAAAGGTTAGGATGAGGTTTAGGGTGAGGATGAGGTTTAGGGAGAGGAATAGGATTGGGTTGAGTTTTAGGGTTAGGATTAGGCTCAGGGTATGTTTTAGGGTGAGGGTTAGGGTGAGGGTTAGGGTTAGGGTGAAGGTTAGGGATACGGTTTGGGTTATGGTTAGAGTGACAGTGAGAGTGAGGGTTAGTTTTAAGGTTTGGGTTAGGGTTAGGGTTAGGGTTAGGGATACGGTTATGGCTAGGGTTAGGGTGACGCTGAGGGTTAGGGTTGGGGTTAGGGTTAGGGTTAGGGTAAGGTCTAGGGTGAGGTTTAGGGTGAGGGTGAGGTTTAGGGTGAGGGTTAGGGTGAGGTTAAGGTGTGGGTGAGGGTATGTGTTAGATTGAGGGTTAGGTTTAGGGTTAGGGTTAGGGTGAGGGTTAGTGATAGGTTTACGGTTAGGGTTAGGGTGAGGGTGAGGGTGAGGGTTAGGGTTAGGGTAAGGTTCAGGGTGAGGGTGAGGTTCAGGGTTAGGATTAGGGTTAGGTTTAGGGTTAGGCTGAAGATGAGGGTGTGGGTGAGGTTCAGGTTTCAGGTGAGGGTGAGGATTAGGGTGAGTTTTAGTGTGTGGGTTAGTGTTAGGGTAAATGTGAGGATTAGGGTTAGGGTTATGGTGAGTGCAAGGGTTAGGTTTAGGTTTAGGGTAAGGTTTAGTGTTAGGGTTATGTTTAGAGTGAGGGTTAGGTTTAGTGTGAGTGTTAGGGTGAGGTTTAGGTTTAGTGTTACCTTTAGGGTGGGGGTGAGGGTTAGGGTTAAGGTGAGGGTTAGGGTTTGGCTGAGGGTTAGGGTGAAGGTGAAGGTTAGGGTGAGGGTAAGACTTAGAGTTATGGTTAGGGTTAGGGTGAGGGTTAGTGGGAGGATAAGGGTTAGAGTTAGGTTTAGGGTTAGTGTGAGGATGAGGGTTAGGGTGAGGGTTAGTGTTATGGTGAGGGTGAGGGTTAAGTTTAAGTTTGTGTGAGGGTTAGGGTTAGGGTTAGGTTTTGGGTTAGGGTGAGGGTGAAGTTGAGGGTGATGGTGAGGGTTAGGGTTAGGGTTAGGTTGAGTTTTAGGCTTACTGTGAGGGTTGGGTGAGCATGAGGTTAAGGGATAGGGTGAGGGTTAAGGTGAGGGTGAGAGTTAAGGTTAGGGTTAGGGTTAGGTTGAGGGTTCGTGTGAGGGTTAGGGTTAGGGTTAGGTAAGGGTTAGTGTGAAGATTAGGATTAGGGTGAGTTTTAGGTTAGGTTTAGGGTTACTGTTACGGTGAGTGTAAGGGTGAGAGTAAGGGTTAGGGTTAGGGTGAAGTTTAGTGTTAGGGTTAAGATTAGAGTTAGGGTTAAGGTGTGGGTGAGGATTAGGGGTAGAGTTAGGATTAGGGTGAGCGTTAGGGTGAGGGTTAGTGTTAGGGTGTGGATTAGGGTGGGGTTGAAAGTAAGGGTAAATTTGAGGGTAAGGCTGAGGGTGAGGGTTACAGTAAGGGTGAGGGTTAGAGTTAGGGTAAGCGTTAGCGTTAGCATTAGGGTTTATGTTACGGTGAGGGTAAGTGTTAGGGTGAGGGTTAGGGTTAGGGTGAGAGTTACGGTTAGGGTGAGTGTGAGGGTTAGGTTAGGGTTATTGCTAGGGTTAGGATTAGGGTTAGGGTTAGGGTTATGGTTATGGTTAGGGTTAGGGTTAGGATGAAGTTTAGTTTTCGGGTTAGGGTTAGAGTTAAGGTTAGGTTGAGGGTAAGATTTAGGGTTAGAGTTAGGGTTAGTGTTAGTGTTAGGGTGAGGGTGAGGGTTAGGGTTAGGCTTAGGCTTAGGCTTAGGCTTAGGCCGAGCATGAGAGTGAGTGTTCCGCTTCGGGTCCCGGTGAGGGTTAGGGTTAGGGTGAAGGTTAGATTGAGTTTTAGGGTTAGGGTTAGGGTGAGGGCTAGGGTTAGGGATAGGTTTAGGTTTAGGATTAGGGTTAGGGTGAGGGTGAGTGTGAGGTTTAGGGTTAGGGTTAGGCTTAGAATTAGGGTGAGGGTTAGGGCTATGGTTTGGGTTATTGTGAGATTGAGGCTGAGGATAAGGGTTAGGTTTAGGGTTAGGTTTAGTGTTAGTGTTAGGGTTAGGGTTAGGGGTATGGTGAGAGTTAGGGTTAGAATTAGGATTAGGCTTAGAGTTAGGATGAGGGTGAGTGTGGGTTTGAGGAATAGAGTTATGGTTAGGGTTAAGCTTAGGGTTAGGCTTATTTTTAGTGTTATGCTTAGGGTTAAGTTTGCGGTGAGCATGACGCTGAAGGTGAGGGTTATGCTTATGGTTAGGGTTAGGGTTAGGGTTAGTGTTATTCTTAGGGTTAGGGTTAGAGATACGGTGAGGATGAGGTTGAGAGTGAGGGTTAGGGTTAGGGTGCGGTTTCGGGATAGGTTTAGGGTAAGAGTTAGGGTGAGGGTGAGGTTTAGAATTAGAGTTATTGTTAGGGGGAGTGTTAGGGTTAGGGTGAGGGTGAGGGTGAGGATTAGGTTTAGGTTTAGGTTTAGGGTTAGGGTTAGGTTTTTAGGATACGGTTAGGGTTAGGCCTACGGTGAGGTTTAGGGTTAAGGTTAGGCTTAGGGTTAGGCTGAGGGTGAGGGTGGGTGTGAGGATTATTGTTAGGGTTAGGGTTAGTGTTATGGTAATTGTTAGTGTTATGGTTAGGGTTATGTTTGCTGTGAGGGTGCGTCTGAGGGCGATGGTTTTGGTTATGTTTAGGGTTAGGGTTAGGGTTAGAGGTATTGTTAGGGTTAGGGTTAGAGTTACCGTGAGGGTGACGGTGAGGGTGAGGTTTATGGTTCAGGTTAGGGTTCGGGTTAGGGTGAAGTTTAGATTGAGGTTTAGGGTTAGGATTAGGGTAAGAGTGAGGGCTAGGGTTAGGGTTAGGGTGAGGGCTAGGGTAAGAGATAGGGTTAGGTTTAGGATTAGGGTTATGGTGAGGGTGAGTGTGAGGTTTAGGGTTAAGGTTAGGCTTAGAGTTAGGGTGAGGGTTAGGGTTAGCGTTTGGGTTTGTGTGAGGTTGAGGCTGAGGATTAGCATTAGGTTTAGGGTTAGGTTTAGGGTTAGGTTTAGTGTTAGGTTTAAGGTTAGGATTAGGGTTATGATGAGGGTTAGGGTTAGAGTTAGGATTAGGCTTAGGGTTAGGGTGAGGGGGAGGGTGGGTTTGAGGATTAGAGTAAGGGTTAGTGTTAGGCTTAGGGTTAGGCTTATTATTAGTGTTATGCTTAGGGTTTAGTTTGCGGTGAGCATGAGGCTGAAGGTGAGGGTTATGGTTAGGGTTAGGCTGAGGGGGAGGGTGAGTGTGAGGATTAGGTTTAGGGTTAGAGTTAGTGTTAGGGTTATTGTTAGTGTTATGGTTAGGGTTAAGTTTGCTGTGAGGGTGATTCTGAGGTTGAGGGTTATGGTTATGGTTAGGGTTATTGTTAGAGTTATTGTTAGGGTTAGGGTTAGAGTTATGGTGAGGGTGAGGGTGAGGATTAGGGTTCGGGTTACTGTGAAGGTTAACTTGCAGTTTAGGGTTAAGATGAGTGTACGGATGAGGGCTAGGGTTTGGGTTAGGGTTAGGGTTATGGGGAGAGATAGGGTTAGGTGTAGGGTTAGGTTTAGGGTTAGGATTAGGGTTTGGGTAAGGATTCCGGTGAGGGTTAGGGTTAGGATTAGGCTTAGGCTTACAGTTAGGCTGAGGTTGAGGCTGAGGGTGAGGGTTATGGTTATGGTTAGGGTTAGGATTAGGGTTAGGGTAAGTGTTATTGTTAGGGTTAGGGTTAGAGTTATGGTGAGGTTCAGGGAGAGGGTGAGGGTTAGGGTTAGGGTGAGGTTTAGGGTTAGGTTTAGTGTTAGGGTTAGTATTAGGGTGAGGGTGTCGGTAAGGCTAAAGGTGAGGGTTAGGCTGAGGGTGAGGGTTATGGTAACAATAAGGGTTACACTTAGGGTGAGGGTTAGGGTTAGGGTTGGGGTGAGAGTTAGTTTTCACGTTCAATTTAGGGTTAGGTTGAGGGTTAGGGTAAGGATTACGGTGACGGTGAGGGTTAGGGTTAGGTTGAGGGTTAGTGTTAGGATTAGGGTTAGTGTGAGGTGAAGGTTAAGGTTAGTGTTATGGTGAGGGTTAGGATGAGGGTTAGGGATAGGATTAGGGTTAGGGTGAGGGCTAGTTTCAGGTTGAGGTTTAGGGTTAGCTTTAGGGTGAGGTTTAGGGTTAGGTTTAGGGTTCGGGCTAGGGTGAGGGTGAGGTTTACGATTAGAGTTAGGGTTAGGGTGAGGCTGAAATTGAGGTTTAGGGTTAGGGTTAGTGTTAGAGTTAGGGTTAGGGTGGGGGTTAGGTTGAGGGTGAGGGTTAGGCTAAAGGTTAGGATTAGGATTAACATAAGGGTTAGGGTGAGTGTGAGGGTTAGGGTTAGGGTTAGGCTTAGGGTTAGGCTGAGGGTGAGGTTGAGAATGAGGGTTAGGGTTAGGTTTATGGTGAGAGTTAGGGTTCGGGTAAATTTAGGGTTAGGTTGAGGGTTAGGGTTAGGTTTATGGTGACCTTGAGTTTTAGGGTAATGTTGAGGCTTAGGGCTAGGATTAGGGTTAGGGTAAGGGTTAAGGTTAGGGTTAGGGTGAGGTTAAGAATGAAGATTAGGGATAGGGTGAGGGCTAGGTTGAGGGTGAGGTTTAGGGTTAGTGTTAGATTACGGTTTAGGGTTAGATTTAGGGTTAGGGTGAGGGCTAGGTTGAGGGTTAGGTTTACGGTGAGGGTGAGGGTTAGGGTTAGGGTGAGGGTTAGGGTGAGGATGATGGTAAGGGTAAAGGTGAGGTTTAGGTTGAGATTGAGTGTTAGGGTGAGGGTTAGGGTTAGGGTTAGGTTTAGGGTTAGGGTAAGGGTTAGGTTTAGGTTCAGTGTGAGTGTTAGATTGAGGATAAGGGTTAGGGTTAGTGTGAGGTTTAGCGTGAGGATGTGGGTTAGGTTTAGGGTGAGGGTGAGGGTTAAAATTAGGGTTAGGGTGAGGGCTAGGGTGAGGGTGAGTGTTAGGGTTAGGGTTAGGTTTATGGTGAGGTTGAGGATTAGGTTGAGGGTTAGCGTTAGTGTGACGGTTAGTGTTCGGGTTAGGGTCAGTGTTAGGGTGAGGGTAAGTGTTAGGGTGAGGGTTAGGTTTAGGGTGAGGTTTATGGTTAGGTTGAGGGTTAGGGTTACTGTTATTTTTAGGGTTAGGTTTAGGGATACGGTTACGGTGAGGGTGAGGGTGAGTTAGGGTTAGGTTTAGGGTGAAGTTTAGTGTTAGGGTTAGGGTTAGTGTTAGGGTTATGGTGAGGGTGAGGGTTAGGTGTAGAGTTAGGTTTAGGGTGAGGGTTAGGGTCAAGGTTAGGGTTAGGGTGCGGTTTAGGGTGGGGATGAAGGTAAGGATAAATTTGAGGGTTAGGCTGAGGGTGAGGGTTACAGTAATGTTGAGGTTTAGGGTTAGGGTGAGGGTTAGTGTTAGGGTTAGGATGAGGGTGGGGGTTAGATTGTGGATTAGTGTAAGGGTTAGTGTGAGGTTTAGTGTGAGCTTGAGGGTTAGGGTTAGTGTTAGCGTGAGGTTTACGGTTAGGGTGATGCTTAGGGTTAGTGTGAGCGTTATTGTTAGCGTTAGGGTTTATGTTAGGGTGAGGGTAAGTGTTAGAGTGAGGGTTAGGTTTAGGGTGAGAGTTAAGGTTAGGGTGAGTGTGAGGGTTAGGGTTAGGGTTATTGTTAGGGTTAGGGTTAGGGTTAGTGTTAGGGTTAGGGTTAGGGTTAGGGTTAGGATGAGGTTTAGTTTTAGTCTTAGGATTAGAGTTAGGGTTAGGGTGAGGGTGAGATTTAGGGTTAGAGTTAGGGTTAGTGTTAGTGTTAGTGTTAGGGTGAGGGTTAGGGTTAGGTTTAGACTTAGGCTTAGGCTTGGGCTTAGGCCGAGCATGAGGGTGAGGGTTAGGGTTCAGGTTAGTGTGAAGTTTAGATTGAGGTTTAGGGTTAGGATTAGGGTAAGGGTGAGGGCTAGGGTTAGGGTTAAGGTATGGGCTAGTGTTAGGGATAGGGTTAGGTTTAGGATTAGGGTTAGGGTGAGGGTGAGTGTGAAGTTTAGGGTTAGGCTTATGCTTAGAATTAGGGTGAGGGTTAGGGTTAGTATTTGGGTTAGTGTGAGGGTGAGGCTGAGGATTAGGGTTAGTTTTAGGGTTAGGTTTAGGGTTAAAGTTAGGGTTAGGCTTAGGCTTAGGATGAGGGTGAGGGTGGGGTTGAGGATTAGAGTTAGGGATTGGGTTAGTCTTAGGGTTAGGTTTATTGTTAGTGTTATGGTTAGGGTTAAGTTTTCGGTGAGCATGAGGCTGAAGGTGAGGGTTATGGGAAGGGTTAGGATTAGGGGGAGGGATAGGTTGAGGTTTAGGGTTAGGGTTAGTGTTAGGGTAAGTGTGAGGGTGAGGGTTAGTTTGAGGTTTAGGGATAGGGTTAGGTTTAGGATTAGGATTAGGGTGAGACTGATTGTGAGGTTTAGGGTGAGGATTAGGCTTAGGCTTATGGTTAGGCTAAGAGTGAGGGTGGGTGTGAGGATTAGGGTTAGGGATAGGCTTAGGCTTAGGGTTAGACTGAGGGTGAGGATGGAGGTGAGGTTTAGGGTTAGTGGGATCGTTAGGATTAGGGTAAGGGTGAGGGCTTGGGTGAGGATAAGGGTTAGGGTAAGGCTTAGGCTTAGGCTTCGGTTAGGCTGAGGGTGATTTTGAGGGTGAGGGTTAGGGTTAGCGTGATGGTTAGGTTTATTGTTAGGGTGAGGGTTAGGATGAGGTTTTGGGTTCGGGTGAGGTTAGGGTGAGGATGATGGTAAGGGTAAAGGTGAGGTTTAAGCTGAGGGTAAGGGTTAAGATGAGCGTGAGGGTTAAGGTAAGGGTGAGGGTTAGGGTTAGGGTGAGGCTGAGTGTGAGGTTTAGGGTGAGGATTAGGCTTGGGCTTACAGTTAGGCTAAGGGTGAGGGTGGGGGTGAGGGTGGGTGTGAGGATTAGGGTTAGGGTGATGGTTAAGGTTAGGGTTAGTGTTATTGTTAGGGTTAGGGTTAGAGTTACGGTGAGGGTGAGGGTGCAGGTGAGGGTTAGAGTTAGGGTTAGGGTGGGGTTTAGGGTTGGGTTAGGATTATGGTTAGGGTGAGGCTGAGGTTTAGGGTTAGATATACTGTTAGGGGGAGGGTTAGTGTTAGGGTCAGGGAAAGGGTTATTGTTAGGGTTAGGATGAGGGTGGGGGTTAGGTTGAGATTTAGGGTTAGTGTTAGGATTAGGGTTAGTGTGAGGGTTAATGTTATGGTTAGGGTTAGGTTTAGGGTGCGGGTTGTTGTTAGGGTTTGGGTTATTCTGAGGGTTATCGGTGGGGTGAGGGTTAGGATAAGGGTTAGAGTTATTGTTAGGGTTAAGTTTAGTGTTTCGGTTACGGTGAGGGTGAGGGTTAGGATTAGGGTTAGGGCTAGGTTTAGGGTTTGGTTTACAGTTAGAGTAAGGGTTAGTGTTAGTGTGAGGATTAGGGTTAGAGTTAGGGTTAGGGTGAAGGGTAGGTTGACGTTTAGGGTTAGGGTTAGTGTGAGGGTTAGGGTTAGGCTGAGAGTTAGGGGGAGGGTTAGCATTACAGTTAGGTTTAGGTTTATGGTTAGGGTTAGCCTTAGTGTTAGGGTGAGGGTGAGGTTTAAAGTTAGAATTAGGGTTAGGGTGAGGCTGAGGGTGAGGGTGAGGGTTAGGATTAGGGTTAGCATTAGGATTAGGGTTTGGGTTAGGGTGAGTGTGAGGGTTAGGGTTAGGGTTAGGGTTAGCCTTAGGTTTAGGCTGAGGGTGAGGGTGAGGGTGAGGGTTAGGGTTAGTTTAAGGGTTAGGGTTAGGGTTAGGGTGAGGTTTAGTGTTTGGGTTAGTCTTAGAGTTAGGGTTAGAGTGAGCGTGAGGTTTAGGGGTAGAGTTAGGGTTAGTGTGAGGGTTAGGTTGATAGTTAGGGTTAGGGTGAGGGTTAGGGTGGGGGTGAAGTTGAGGGTAAACGTGACAGTTAGGCTGAGTGTGAGGGTTATGGCAAGGGTGAGGATTGGGGTTAGGGTGAGAGTTAGGGTTAGGGTTAGTGTGAGAGTTAGGGTTCGGGTTAAGTTTAGGGTTAGGGTTAGGGTTAGTCTAAGAGTTTCAGTGAGGGTGAGGGTTAGTGTCAGTTTGAGAGTTAGGGTTAGGATTAGGGTTAGGGTGAGGGTTAGTGATTGGGTTAGTGTTAGGGTGAGGGTTAGGATGATGGTTAGGGTTAGGGTGAGGGCTAGTGGCAGGTGAGGTTTAGGGTTAGGGTGAGGTTTACGGTTAGGGTTAGGGTTAAGGTTAGGTTGAAGTTGAGGTTTAGGGTTAGAGTTAGGGTTAGGGTGAGGCTGAGGTTGAGGGTTAGGGTTAGGGTGAGGTTTAGTGTTAGGATTAGTGTTAGAGTTAGGGTTAGAGCAAGGGTTAGGTTGTGGGTGAGGGTTAGGCTTAGCGTTAGGTTTAGGTTTAGGTTGAGGGTGAGGGTGAGTTTGAGGGTTAGGGTTAGGTTGAGGATTAGGGTTAGGTTGAGGGTTAGGGTTAGGATTAGGGTTAGGGTGAGGGTTAAATTTAGGGTTAGGGTGAGGGTAAGGATGAGGATTAGGGTTAGGATTAGGATTATGGTGAGGGCTAGGGTGAGGTTGAGGGTTAGGGTTAGTTTTAGATTAAGGTTTAGGGTTAGCAATAGCTTTAGGGTGAGGGTTAGGTTGAGGGTTTGGGTTACAATGAGTGTGAGGTTAGTGTTAGGGTGAGGGTTAGGGTTAGGATTAGGGTTAATGTGAGAGTGAGTGTTAGGTTAGGGTTAGGTTTAGGGTTAGGGTTAGGTTTAGGGTTAGGTTTAGGGTTAGGGTGAGGATGATGGTAAGGGTAAAGTTGAGGTTTAGCGTGACGGTGAGGGTTAAAATAAGGGTGAGGGTTAGGTTTAGGCTTAAGTTTAGGGTAAGGTGTAGGATTAGGGGCAGGGTGATTGTTAGATTTAGGATTAGGGTTAGGGTTAGTGTGAGTTTTAGAGTGAGGATGAGGGTTAGGGTTAGGGTGAGGGTGAGGGTTAGAATTAGGGTTAGGGTGAGGGCTAGGGTGAGGGTGAGTGTTAGGGTAAGGGTTAGGCTTAGGCTTAGGATTAGGCTGAGCGTGAGGTTGAGAGTGAGGGTTAGGGTTAGGGTGATGGTTAGGTTTAGGTTAGGTTAGGTTATGGTGAGGGTGAGATTCAGGGTTACAGTTAGGGTTAGTATGAGGGTTAGGGTTAGGGTGCAGGTTAGCCTGGGGGTGACGGTAAGGGTAAATGTGGGGTTAAGATAAGGGTGAGGATTCCGGTATGGGTGAGTGTTAGGGTTAGGGTGAGGGTTAGTGTTAGCATTAGATTGAGGGTGAGGGTTAGATTGAGGATTAGTGTTAGGGTTAGTGTGAAATTTAGGGTGAGGATGAGGGTTAGAGTTAAGGTGAATGCTAGGGTGAGTGTGAGGGCTAGGGTTAGGTTTAGGGTGAGGGTAAGTGTTAGGGTGAGGGTTAAGGTTAGGGTGAGGGTTATGGTTAGGGTGAGGGTTAGGGTTAGGATTAGGTTTATTGATAGGGTTACGGTTACTGTGAGGGTGAGGGTGAGGATTAGGGTTAGGGTTAGGATGAGGTTTAGGTTTAGGGTTAGGGTTAGAGTTAGGGTTAGGGTGAGGGTTAGGGTTAGGCTTAGGCTTAGGCTTAGGCTTAGGCCGAGCATGAGGGTGAGGGTTCGTGTTCGTGTTCGGGTGAGTGTTAGGGTTAGGTTTAGGGGTAGGTTGGAAGTTCGGTTGAGGTTTAGGGTTAGGATGTTTAAGGGTGAGGGCTAGGCTTAGAGTTAGCTTGAGGGTTAGGGTTAGGGTTTGGGTTAGGGTGTTGTTGAGGCCGAGGATTAGTGTTAGGTTTAGGGTTAGGTTTAGGGTTAGTGTTAGTGTTAGGGTTTTGGTTAGGGTTAGGGTGAGGGTGAGGGTTAGGGTGAGGGTGATGGTTAGATTTAGGATTAGGGTTAGGCTGAAGGTTAGGGTGAGGTTGAGGGTTAGGGTGAGGATGAGGGTTAGGTTTAGGGTGAGGGCTAGGGTTGGGTGAGGTTTAGGGATAGGGTTAGCGTGAGGTTTAGGGTTAGGGTAATGGTTAGGGTTAGTGTGAGGGTTAGTGTTAGGGTTAGGGTTATTGTTAGGTTTTGGCTAAGTGTTAGGGTGAGGGTTAGGGTTAGGGTGAGGTTTATGGTTAGGGTGAGGGTTAGGGTTATGCTTAAGGTTATTGTTAGGGTTACGGTTACGGTGAGGGTGAGGGTGGGGTTTATGGTTAGGGTTAGGGTTAGGTTGAAGGTGAGGTTTAGGGTTAGATTTAGGGTTAGTGTTAGGGTGAGGTTTAGTGTTAGAGTTAGGGTTAGGGTGAGGCTGAGGGTGAGGGTTAGCGTTAGGATTAATGTTAGGTTTAGGCTTAAGGTGAGGGTTAGGTTGAGGGTGAGGGTTAGGGTTAGGTTTAGGAGTAGGATTAGGGTTAGGGTTAGGGTGAGTGTGAGGTTTAGGGTTAGGGTTAGGGTTAGGGATAGGCTTAGGGTTAGGCTGAGGTTGAGGGTTAGGGTTGGGGTTAGGGTGAGGTATAGGGTTAGGGTTAGGGTGAGTGTGAGGGTTAGGTTTAGGGTTTGGCTTAGGATTAGGCTGAGGGTGAGGGCATGGGTTAGGGTTAGGATGAGGGTTAGGGTTATGTTGAGGGTTACGATGAGGATTAGGGTTAGGATTAGTTTTAGGGTGCGGGTTAGTGTGTGTGTTAGGGTTAGGTTTAAGTTTAGGCTTAGGGTTAGGCTGAGCGTGAGTTTGAGGGTTAGGGTTAGGGTTAGGGTGAGGGTTAGGGTAAGGGTTAAGGGGTGGGTTCGGAAGAGGGTTAGGGTTAGGTTTAGGGTTGGGGGAGGGCTAGGGTGAGGGTGAGGTTTAGGATTAGGTTTGGGGTGAGGGTTAGGGTAAGGGTGAGATTTAGGTTTCGGGATAAGTTTAGGGTTAGGTTGAGTGTTATGGTAAGTGTTATGATGAGGGTGAGGGTTAGGGTTAGGTTGAGGGTTAGGGTTGGGATTAGGGTTAGGGTGAGGGTGACAGTGAGGGTTAGGTTTAGTGTTAGGGTGAGTGTTAGGATGAGGGTTAGGGTTAGGATTAGGGTTAGGGTTAGTGTTAGGGTTAGGGTGAGGTTGAGGGTTAGGTTGAGGTTTAGGGATAGGGTTAGGTTTAGGATTAGGGTTTAGGTTGAGGGTGAGGGTGAGTTTGAGGGTTAGGGTTAGGTTGAGGATTAGGGTTAGGTTGAGGGTTAGGGTTAAATTTAGGGTTAGGGTGAGGGTAAGTATGAGGATTAGAGTTAGGATTATGGTTAGTTTGAGGGCCAGGTTGAGGGTGAGGGTTAGGGTTAGTATTAGATTAAGGTTTAGGGTTATGGTTAGGGTTAGGGTGAGGATTATGTTGAGGATTAGGGTTAGAGTGAGTGTGAGGATTAGGGTTAGGATGAGGGTTAGGGTTAGGATTAGGGTTAGTTTGAGGGTGAGTGTTAGCATTAGGGTTAGGTTTAGGGTTAGGTTTAGGGTTAGGATTAGTGTTATTTTTAGGGTTAGGGTTAGAGTTATTGTGAGGGTGAGGGTGAAGGTGAGGGTTAGGGTTAGGGTTAGGGTGAGGTTTAGGGTTAGGTTTAGGATTAGGGTTAGGGTGAGGGTGAGGTTTAGGGTGAGATTTAGTGTTAGTTGGAGGGTTAGGTCTAGGGTGAAGTTTAGGGTTAGTTTTAGGGTTAAGGTTAGGGTGAGGGTTAGGTTGAGGTGTAGGCTTTTGGTTAGGATTAGGGTTAGGATTAGGGTGACGGTGAGGTTGAATGTGAGGGATAGGATTATGGTTAGGCTTAGGTTTAGGCTGAGCGTGAGGGTGGGGGTGAGTATTAGGTTTAGGGTGATGGTTAGGGTTAGGGTTAGGGTGAGGGTTAGGATGATGGTTAGGATTAAGATTAATGTTAGGGTGAGGGCTAGGGTGAGGGTGAGGGTTAGGGTAAGGTTTAGGCTAAGGCTTAGGTTTAGGCTGTGTGTGAGGTTGAGGGTGAGGGTTAGGGTTAGGGTGATGGTTAGGTTTACAGTTAGGGTGAGGGTTAGGATGAGGTTTAGGGTTAGGGTGAGGTTTAGGGTGAGGTTTAGTGTTAGGGTTAGGGTTAGACTTAGGGTTATGGTGAGGGTGAGGTTCAGGAGTACAGTTAGGGTTAGGATGAGGTTTAGGGTTAGGGTGCAGGTTAGCCTGGGGTGACGGTAAGGATAAAGGTGAGGGTTATACTGAGGGTGAAGGTTCCGGTAAGGATGAAGGTTAGGGTTAGGTTTAGGGTTAGTGTTAGCGTTAGGGTGAGGTTGAGGTTTAGATTGAGGATTAGTGTTAGGGTTAGTGTGAGGTTTATGGTGAGGATGAGGGTTAGGTTTAGGGTGAAAGCTAGGGTGAGTGTGAGGGTTAATATGGTTAGTTTTAGAGTGAGGGTAAGTATTAGGGTGAGAGTTAAGGTTAGGGTGAGGGTTATGGTTAGGGTGAGGGTTAGGGTTAGGGTTAGGTTTATTGTTAGGTTTAGGGGTAGGGTTACAGTTATTATGAGGTTGAGTGTGAGGATTAAGGTTAGGGTTAGGATGAGTTTTAGGTTTAGCATTAGGGTTAGTGTTAGGGTTAGGTTGCGGGTTACGGTTAGGGTTAGGCTTAGCCTTAGGCCGAGCATGAGGGTGAGGGTGAGGGTGAGGGTTCCGGTTAGGGTAAGGGTTAGGTTTAGGGTTAGGTTGAGAGTTAGGTTGTGGTTTAGGGTTAGGGCTAGGGTGAGGGTAAAGTTTAGAATGAGGGTTAGATTGAGGGTGAGGGTTTGGTTTAGGATAAGTTTAAGGGTGAGGGCTAGGCTGAGGGTTAGGGTGAGGGTTAGGGTTAGGGATAGGGTTAGATTTAGGTTTAGGGTTAGGGTGAGGGTAGTGTGAGGTTCAGGATTAGGGTTAAGGTTAGGGTTAGGGTGAGGGTTAGGGTTAGGGTTTGTGTTAGGGTGAGGGTTAGTGTTAGGGTGAGGGTTAGTGTTAGGTTTAGGCAAAGTGTGTGAGAGTTAGGGTTAGGGTGAGGGTTATGCTTAGGGTGAGGTTTAGGGTTATGGTTAAGGTTATAGTTAGGGTTAGGGTTAGGGTTAGGGTTAAGGTGAGGGTGATGCTGAGGGTTACGGTTATGGTTAGGTTGAGGTTAAGGTTTAGAGTTAGGGTTAGAATTAGGGTTAGGGTGACAGTGAGTTTTAGGATTAGAGTTAGGGTTTGTGATAGGGTTAGTGTTAGGGTGAGGTTTAGGGCTAGGATTAGGCTTAGGCTTAGGCTTAGGCCGAGCATGAGGGTAAGGTTTAGGGTTAGGGTGATGGTTCTGTTTAGGATTA
Source organism: Dipodomys merriami (assembly GCF_024711535.1). Taxonomy (NCBI): domain Eukaryota; kingdom Metazoa; phylum Chordata; class Mammalia; order Rodentia; family Heteromyidae; genus Dipodomys; species Dipodomys merriami. Next base: position 4,736 of record NW_027202573.1, on the reverse strand, counting down.
GTGTTATTGTTAGGGTTAGGTTTAGAGTTACGGTGAGGGTGAGGGTGCAGGTGAGGTTTAGGGTTAGGGTTAGGGTGGGGTTTACGGTTAGGGTTAGGGTTAGTGTTAGGTTGAGGGTGAGGTTTAGGTTTAGATTTAGAGTTAGTGTTAGGGTGAGGGTTAGTGCTAGCATTAGGTTTACTTTTAGGGTGAGGCTAAGGGTTATGGTGAGGGTTTGGTTTAGGGTGAGGGTTATGGCTAAGCTGAGTGTTAGGAATCGGTTTAGAGTTATTGTTAGGGTTCGGTTTAAGTTTATGGTTACAGTGAGGGTGAGGATGAGGGTTAGGGTTAGGCTTAGGGTGAGGTTTAGTGTGAGGGTGAGGTTTCGGATTAGAGTCAGTGTGAGGGTTAGGTTGAGGTTTTGGGTTAGGGTTAGTGTTAGTGTTAGGGTTATGATGAGAGTTAGGGGGAGGTTAAGGGTTAGGGTTAAGTTTAAGATTAGGTTTAGGATGAGGGTGAGTGTGTATGTTAGGGTTTGGTTTAGGGTAAGGCTTAGGGTTAGGCTGAGGGTGAGGTTGAGGGTGAGGGTTATGGTTAGGGTTAGGGTTAGGATTAGGGTTAGGGGGAGGGGTAGGATTAGGGTTAAGGTTAGGATTAGGGTTAGGGTGAGGGCTAGGTTGAGGGTAAGGTTTAGGGTTAGGGTTAGGGTGAGGGTTAGGGGTTTGTTTAGGGTGAGCGTTAGGGTTCGGGTTAAGTTTAGGGTTAGGGTGAGCGTTAGGGTAAGGGTTACATTGAGGGTGAGGTTTAGGCTTAAGTTGAGGGTTAGGGTTAGGATTAGCGTTAGTGTGAGGGTGTGGGTGAGGGTTAGGGTTAGGGTTAGGGTGAGGGTTAGGATGAGGGTTAGGGTTAAGATTAGGGTTAGGGTGAGGGCTAGGGTGAGGGTGAGGGTTAGGGTAAGTGTAAGGCTTAGTCTTAGTGTTAGGCTGAGTATGCGGTTGAGGGTGAGGGTTAGGGTTAGGGTGATGGTTAGGTTTACAGTTAGTGTTAGAGTTAGTATGAGGTTTAGGGTTAGGGGGATTTTTAGGGTGAAGATGATGGTAAGGGTAATGGTGAGGTTTAGGCTGAGGGTGAGGGTTAAGATAAGGGTGAGCATTAGGGTTAGGTTTAGGGTTAGATTAAGGGCTAGGGTTAGGGTTAGTGTGAGGTTTAGAGTGAGGATGAGGGTTAGGGTGAGGGTTAGGGTTAGGGTGAGGTTTAGTGTTAGGGTTAGGGTTAGAGTTATGGTTAGGGTGAGGGTGAGGTTTTAGGTGGAGTTAGGGTAAGGGTGAGGGTTAGTATGAGGGTTAGTGTTAGTGTTAGGGTTAGGGTGAGAGTTAGGGGGAGGTTTAGGGTTAGGTTTAAGTTTAAGATTAGGGTTAGGATGAGTGTGAGTGTGTGTGTTAGGGTTTGGTTTAGGGTTAGGCTTAGGGTTAGGCTGAGGGTGAGGTTGAGGGTGAGGGTTATGGTTAGGGTTAGGGTTAGGATTAGGGTTAGGGGGAGGGTTAAGATGATGGTTAAGGTAAGGATTATGGTTAGGGTGAGGGCTATGGTGAGGGTAAGGTTTAGGGTTAGGGTTAGGGTGAGGGTTAGGGTTTTGTTTAGGGTGAGCGTTAGGGTTCGGGTTAAGTTTAGGGTTAGGGTGAGCGTTAGGGTAAGTGTTACAGTGAGAATGAGGTTTAGAGTTAGGTTGATTGTTAGGGTTAGGATTAGTGTTAGTGTGAGGGTGTGGGTTAGGGTAAGTGTAAGGCTTAGTCTTAGTGTTAGGCTGAGTGTGAGGTTGAGGGTGAGGGTAAGGGTTAGGGTGATGGTTAGGTTTACAGTTAGTGTTAGAGTTAGTATGAGCTTTAGGCTTAGGGGGATTTTTAGTGTGAGGATGATGGTAAGGGTAATGGTGAGGTTTAGGCTGAGGGTGAGGGTTAAGATAAGGGTGAGCGTTAGGGATAGATTAAGGGCTAGGGTTAGGGTTAGGGTGAGGGTTAGATTGAGGATTAGGGTTAGGGTTTGTGTGAGGTATAGAGTGAGGATGAGGGTTAGGGTGAGGGTTAGGGTTAGTGTGAGGTTTAGAGTGAGGATGAGGGTTAGGGTGAGGGTTAGGGTTAGTGTGAGGTTTAGAGTGAGGACGAGGGTTAGGATTAGGGTTAGGGTGAAGATGAGGTTTAGGGTTAGAATTATTGTTAGGGTGAGGCTGAGGGTGAGGGTGAAGGTTAGGGTTAGGGTTAGGATTAGGATTAGGGTTAGGGTTAGGGTGAGTGTGAGCTTTAAGTTTAGGGTTAGGGTTAGCATTAGCTTTAGGCTAAGGGTTTGGTTGAGGGTGAAGGTTAGGGTTAGTTTGAGGGTTATGGTTAGGGTTAGGGTGAGGTTTAATGTTAGGGTTAGGGTTAGAGTTATGGTTAGAGTGAGGGTGAGGTTTAGTCGTAGAGTTAGTTTTAGGGTGAGAGTTAGGGTGAGTGTTTGGGTTAGGGTGAGTGTTAGTGTAGGGGTGACGGTAAGGGTAAAAGTGAGGGTTTGCCTGAGGGTGAGGGTTACGGTAAGGTTGAAGGTTAGGGTTAGGGTGTGGGTTAATGTAAGGGTTAGGGTTAGAGGTCGGGTTCGGGTTAAGTTTAGGGTTAGGGTGAGTGTTAGAGTAAGGATTACGGTGAGGGTGACTGATAGGTTTAGGTTGAGGGTTAGGGTTAGGATTATGGTTAGGGTGAGGGTGAGGTTTAGGGTTAGTGTTAGGGTGAGGGTTAGGAAGAGGTTTAGGGTTAGGATTAGGGTTAGGGTGAGGGCTAGGGTGAGGGTGAGGTTTAGGGTTAGGATTAGCATGAGGTTTAGGGTTAGGGTTAGGGTTAGGGTTAGGGTGACGGTGAAATTTAGGGTTAGATTTATGGTTAGAGTTAGGCTGAGGTTGAGGGTTAGGGTTAGGGTTAGTGTTAGAATTAGGGTTAGGGTGAGGGTTAGGATGAGGTTTAGGGTTAGGATTAGGGTAAGGGTGAGGGTTAGGGTGAGGGTTAAAGAGAGGGCTAGGGTAATGGATTGGATTACTTTTAGTATTAGGGTTAGGGTAAGGGTTAGTGTGAGGGTTAGGGTTAGGCTTAGGTTTAGGCTTAGAGTTAGGGTGAGAGTTAGGGTTAGGATTTGGGTTATGGTGAGGCTAAGGCTGAGGATTATGGTTAGGTTGAGGGTTAGGGTTAGTGTTAGGGTTAGGGTTAGGGTTAGGATGAGGGTTACGGTTAGGGTGAGGGTTAGGGTTAGGACTAGGATTAGGGTTAGTGTTAGGCTGAGGGTGAGAGTGAGGGTGAGGGTTAGGGTGAGGATGAGGGTTAGGGTTAGGGTGAGGGCTAGGGTGAGGGTGAGGGTTAGGGATAGGGTTAGCTTGAGGTGTGGGTTTAGGTTGATGGTTATGGTTAGTGTGAGTGTTAGTGTTAGGGTTAGGTTGAGTGTTAGGGTTAGGGTGAGGTTTAGGGTTAGGGTGAGGGTGAGGTTTAGGTATAGGGTTAAGTGGAGGGTTAGGGTGAGGGTTAGGTTTAGGGGTAGTGTTAGGGTTATATTGAGGGTGAGGGTTATGTAGAGGTATAGGGTTAGGGTTAGTGTGAGGGTTAGTGTTAGGGTTAGGGTTAGTGTTAGGGTGAGAGAAAATGTTAGGGTGCGGGTATGGGTTAGGGTGCGAGTTATGTTTAGGGTGAGGGTTAGGGTTAGGAATAGGGTTATTGTTAGGTTTAGGTTTAGGGTTACGCTTACGGTGATGGTGAGGTTGAGGGTTAGGCTTAGGGTTAGGTTGAGGCTTAGGGTTTGGGTTAGTTTTAGAGTTAGGTTTAGGCTGAGGGTGAGGTTTAAGGTTAGAGTTAGGGTTAGGGTGAGGGATAGGGTTAATGTTAATTTGAGAGTTAGGGGGAGGGTTATGGTTATGGTTAGGTTTAGGGATAGGATTAGGGTTAGGGTGAAGTTGAGTGTGTGTGTTAGGGTTAGGTCTAGGGTTAGGCTTAGTGTTAGGCAGAGGGTGAATTTGAGGGTGAGGGTTAGGTTTAGGGTGAGGGTTAGGTTTAGGATGAGGGATAAGGGAAGGGTTAGGATGAGGGTTAGGGTTAGCATTAGGGTTAGGGCAAGGGCTAGGTTGAGGGTGAGTTTTTGGGGGAGGGTTAGGGTGAGGTTTATGGTTAGTGTTAGGGTGAGAGTGAAGTTTAGGGTTAGATTTAGGGTTAGGGTGAGGCTGAGCTTGACGGTTATTTTTAGGGTAAGTGTTAGGTTTAGGTTTAGGGTTAGGGTTAGGGTTAGGTTTAGGGTTAGTGTTATGTTTAGGGTTAGGGTTAGGGTGAGGGTTAAGCTTAGTGTGAGTGTTATGCTTAGGATTAGGGTTAGGGTTAGGGTTAGGCTGAGGGTGAGGGTGAGGGTGAGAGTGAGGGCTAGGGTGAGGATGAAGGTTAGGGTTAGGGTGAGGGTGAGGGTTAGGGATAGAGTTAGCGTGAGGTTTGGGGTTAGGTTTAGTGTGAGGTTTAGTGTTAGGGTTAGGATTAGTGTTAGGTTTAGGGTAATTGTTAGGGTGAGGGTTAGGGTTTGGGTTATTGTTAGAGTTAGGATTAGGGTTTAGGTTTTAGTGAGGGTGAGGGTGAAGCTTAGTGTTAGGGTTAGGATGAGGTTTAGGTTTAGGGATATGTTTAGAATTAGGATCAGGTTGATAGTGATGTTTAGGGTTAGAGTTAGGGGTTGTGATAGGGTTAGGGTTAGGGTGGGGTTTATGG